>NC_056743.1:1575611949-1575911949 GCF_019279795.1 Protopterus annectens
TTAATTTGGGTAGTCTTTTATTATAAATATGTAATTGTTAGGGTGCAAGTGGAACCTGAAATACCTGAGCAAATACTTATATAAACACATAGGGAGCATGTCATTTCTTAAAAATATAAAAACAGAACGTTGTTCTTCTTTCAGTTTTTCCCGGTTAGGTGTCGCCACAGCAGAACTCTGGTCTGCTAATGATTGGCAGTAGATTTGTACGGGGCCGAGGTGTCAGCTCGACACCCAACCTTCAACAAGGCATGCCCATTCACACATGTCTTTTAAACACCACTCGACCGTGGGGAGGACATGCAGACTCCACACAGAAGGCGCTCCAGCCGAGAATTGAACTTGAGAACCTTTTGCTGTGAGGCGACAACACTACCGCTGCACCACTGTGGCCTAACAGACTTCTTCCTGCAGTGCAGAAAGAAGAAGCTTCTATCAATTTATGCCACACACACAGCTCAAAAACGCTTTAGTTATAGAAAAAGGTGTTTCCTTTTAAACCGTTGCAAACTGGGCACTCTGTCACCCCCCCCCCCAGCCCCACCTGCAAATAGACACATATATAAACACCTCCTTTCGTGTTCTGTTTTTCAGAACAAACCAAGTAAATGGAAAACTAAGGTTTTAATAAAAGATTCTTCTGTTTTCTGTTTGCTGGGTTTATTTTGGTTTTTGAGCATACAGATTCTACCCATATGGTATCAGAAAGCCAGGACTGAACGGTACACTGAAACCAAAGAAGTCTACAAACTGAAATAAAAACAGTAACATATATTTTCTCAAATGCTGTGAACAGTTTACAACAAATCTTCTTGCAGTGGATTGACAGGACACATACATGCATGCATGCAAGCAATAATGTCCAACAGGGTGTGCGTTACTGTTCAAATAATGCCCAACCACAGGTGTTATGACACCTGATGCTACAGACAGATGAACTTTACACCCTTAGAAGGGTGTTATTTACGCAGTAACACACACCCTGGAGGGCATTATTGAGCTTAGAAAATGGACTGTCTGTAAAATTGCTGTGTTTTACTTACTTATTTTTTATTACTATTTTTTTAATATATTTTTTGATGTAAAATAGTTCCTCTGCCTAATGTTTCATACTTGCTGTAGTGTATATACATGGTGTTGGAGGAAGTATTTTACATTCAAAATATAACCTGTTAAAAATATTCATATATTTACTTCATGTTTTGGTCCTTTACTCCTAAAATGTGTGATGTGCTTCCAGTCATTGGGGGTCCCAGTGTTTTGCCAGAAAATCACAAATTTGATGAGGAACACAGCAAAAATATAAGGTAAAAATATGGACATTCTGCAAAAATCTGGATAGTTGAGATGTATGTGTTATCTTCCTCTAAGAGGTCAAGAGGTTTGCAAATCTCAACTGTAGCTGTCAGTACCAGATTCCTCTCACTCATTACACACATCTTCACGCTCTCACACCCAAACACACACACACACACACACACACACACACACACACACACACACACACACCCACACCCCCCCCACACACACACAAGCACACGCACACGCACACACACACAAGTCTGCTTTCATGCACTCAAGCATGCACTTAGAAACATACAAATGCATACACACAAATATACACCTCTTTATATTTCATTTACTTTTACACTTGTTAAACAGAAAAAACGCTGCTTAGTGAGTGTAAAATAATGACTCAGTCGATCTTGCTCTCATTCTAATACACGCATACACTCATGCACACAGACATAAACACATGTAGGAGATATTGTATTATAGTAACCCCCCTATGTGCAGTAGCAAGGCACGCCCAAACTCCGCCCACCACCCAACACCCAGTGACATGTATGAATAATGAATGAATATTCATGCTGATGTCTTCACTGGCCTCATGATTATTCATTTCATATTCGGCATGTAGAGCTAAGGTATGGATGCCTTAGTCATTAAATGATTCAGTATAACTGTTTGAAGAAAAAAAAACTAGTAACACTTCTGTAATGAACTAAGAATGTAAGCTCAGACAATAAATGAAGAGGGCATCTGGCAACACTCTGGTCACATTAAAAAGGTGATGGCATATGAAGTTGCTTTCACTGGACATTGGAAATTCATTCCGCTCTGGAGGTAGAGCCAACAAGATGAATCACTTACAAAAGAAACTAAAAGGCAAAGGATGCAATAATTTAAATAAATATCCAATCTGTTGATGGGGACTGCATTTCCAAACATTCAAGTCACACTGTCCCAGGTACAGAAATGAATGCATATGTCAAAGATTACTAACAATATAAAGGATGTTCAGGGTACATCGGGAGTTTTTAGAGCAAGTGAAAATGCTGCAAAATGGAATGTGCTTCTATTCAAATGTTAACCAAAGTTTGTTAGTTTATTCTCAGCTGAGAGTATCACCAATGTGCAAACTTAATACTGTATTACAGAAATGTAATAAAAAGATAAAGTAAAAAACTTGGAATATACACGCATACATAGCTTTCAAATGAATCATGGACAAATCTAGAAATAACTGGGGACAATAAGGGGCACGTCTTAGAATACTGATGTTGACATAATAAGAGATTGTGAATTAATACACATTTTGTGAAGTAAAAAAAGTCTATAAATCTCTAAAGAGCCGCACGGACAGTTGAAAGGTATGTATGCATGTGCATGTTCAAAACATTTACAGTTGTATGTAAGTGTGTATGTTATGAACCTGTACAACACACACAGACACACACACACACACACACACACACACACACACACACACACACACACACACACACACACACACACACATGAGCATGCACACACACACACACACACACACACACACACACACACACACACACACACACACACACACACACACACACACACACACACACACACACACACACACACACACACACACACACACTTCCTTCAATGGTTATATCAGCATTTTATTTTTCTTGTATCAGCGATATTCCCTCCCAAATGGTTAATACCAATAGATGAATGACACAAACAGATGAGTATGTCAAAACAAAACAAACAACAAAATGTAATTAGGAGCTCCACATTTAGTTGTGGTTAATTATTACTTAAAAGCTGTTTCTCATGAGTTTGATTGCAAGCAGATGTAATATTTCAGCATCAAGAAAAAGTGGGATACAAGCATGAAAGGAAATGAAGATAGTGCTTCCAATTTCATTTCATCGAATTGCAAAACATCGAGACCAAATCGTCGAAAACTCATAACATCGAATCTCAAATCAATGAAAACTATAAAGCAACTAGAAATAACATTCCACAGAGTTTTTACAAGCCCCCCTGCACCCCCCCATGTGGGGGACTCCTCCCCCCACACCCCCCGTAAATAAATATACCAACTCCAAGGTCGCACTACAGTGGGGGAAAAAGGTAATTTCCTAACCCCACTGTAGTGCGACCTTGGAGTTGGTATATTAATGAGGGTGTGGAGAGCCCCCACCTGGGAGGTGCCGGGGTGCTTTCCCCCCCTGCATAAACGTAGTAAACAGTGTCTGGGAACCGTATATATATATATATATATATATATATATATATATATATATATATATGCGAAAGAAACAATTTCCCATTCAATAATTCACAAAAGTACAGACTGCACACAACAGATTTCCATATGTGTCAATCAATAACCAGTGTAGCCATGATGTCACTAGTAAATCTGCAAGGCTGTCAATCATGCATCATTTGCATACAACATCATGGCCATTTGGCATGTCAATCACACAGGCCATGTCCACTTCTGCGCAGTCCAACAGGGGGTACTACAATACAATATCGACCACACATACACACTTTTGTTAATTTTATTTTGTTTGTTTTCTTTTATTATTTTACACTCACTAAACAGCAAACACACTGCTTAGTGAATGTAAAATAATGGCATCTGTTAACTTTCTTTCAGTCCGAACTACACAGCTGCTTAATAAGCTGCGGTGGAGCGGCAGACTTGTTTTTTCAGAGGGCATTATTTGTATATTAACACCCTGCTGGAGAATGTTCATTCTTCATTCAGGGTGCCAAAATAGTGGTTGCCAATTCTCTACGCACATTTAAGATGGTTAAAGAGGACTAATGATTTATCTAATCAGTACAATGTTTTGGTTAACAACTTGTGGCTTCTCCTCTCCTTCCTCTTACTCACCCCCTCCCATTTCCATTGAGTCTATGTCCTTTGAAAGAGCAATTTGTTTTGTTTAGCACTAAACAGACTGCTAAGATACAATTTGTTTTGTTTAGCACTAAACAGGCTGCTAAGATATTCATTCAAATTGCTCACCACTTTCTTAGTTCAGTAATACTTTCGCATGTCCAAGTTGAAGCCAGATGTTTCTCTTTTGGAACTTATGACCACTCTTACCTTCATCATCATACATCTTCACAACAGTTCCACTGCAAACTCCCTTACTAACTCTGTGGGAAAAAAATCCCTAACTCCTATTCCTTTTAATCCACTTTGAGGAACATCCCAGCCTCACTAGCCTCTCCATGTTTCACTTCTGGCTTTCAAAAGCCACTCGTACCCTTATGATAACTAGAGACAAACTATGGAATAAATGGTCACAAACTAAGCTCTCTGCAGACTTAACAAAAATATAAAGAACTCAGAAATCTGACAAAAAAACACAAAACAAAGATAAAATTGACTTCTAGAACAACCCTCCGCCCACAGCCCTAAAAATCTAATCTTAGAAAATTCTGGAACTCTATTAACCAAATATTACATCCTGGTAATCTTAGCTCCCCCAATCCATTCCCAGACAACACACTATCTTCAATACCTATTTTATTGTTTCAATATCTAAGCTACAGAACCCTAACCCAAACTCCTCTACTACTAACATCTCCAACTTTTCTGAACCTACTCCTAATACTATCTCCTCAAATACCTTCTCCCTCAAACCTGTACCTACTAGCTACATCAAAACTCTACTCTCTAAATTAAAACCATGCTCAGAATCAGCTGACAATATTCCTTCCACTATTCTTCTACTAGTAGCTGACTTTCTTGCTCTCCCTGTATCCTAATTATTCTCTCTTTCTCTGAATCTAAAGTCCCTTCCATTTGGACATAATGCTACTCTCTACCTATACACAAAGGAGGTAACTCCTCTGATATCTCCAACTTTAGACCTATTGCTATTCTCTCCCCTCTCTCTAAAGTACTAGAAAAATGTATTCATAAACAAGTGATGCAGTATCTAATACAGGAAAATCTGCTTACACCCACTCAATGTGGCTTCAGACCCAAACATAGCACCACTACAGTTCTATTATCCTTCCTCAACACAGTCTCTATAGCCATGGATGACCATAAACTTATTTCTTGCCTATTCTTGGACCTCTCAAAAGCTTTCGACACTGTGTCACACTCTCTTCTGCTGCACAAACTGCATAACGTGAACTTTTCCTCTGATACTGTTGCATGGTTCTCCAGCTACTTCACTGACAGATCTCAATCAGTGAGATGGAACTCTGCACTCTCCCCTCCTCTCCCTGTAAAATGGGTGCACCTCAAGGGTCTATCCGAGGGCCTTTACTTTTTAATATCTTTACTAATCAGCTGTATACCTCCTGTCCTCAGTCATCTTTAGTGCAATATGCAGATGACTCTACAGTCATCACCACAGCCAACTTTCCCTCTAAGCTCTTCTCAGCTACTTAGGCATCTTTTAACTTAGTTGAAATGTGGCTCTCCAACAACCAGCTCATCCTTAACCCTAAAAATACAAACCTGTTACTGTTCTTACTAAAAAGTTCAACAATAATAAACCCTCCTTCTCCATACAGTCCCTTAATAACACTCCCATTCAGGTAGAATCTAGTACTAAGCTCTTAGGCGTAATCATCGATGATGAGCTCAAGCTAGAGCGTCTTCTGTGTGGAGACATGCGTGAATGGGCATACCTTAATTGAAGGTTGTGCATCAGGGTTGGTAACTCGGCACATAAAAATCAACTACCAATCATTAGCAGACCGGAGTTCCGCTGTGGCGACCCCTAACCGGGAAAAGCCGAAAGACACAACAACATCGACGATCAGCTTAAATTTGACTTGCAAAAAGACACATTCAAATCTTGGGCTCCTTTACCATAACAAGAAATTCCTTACCTCTGAAGCCAAGATTACTCTCTCTCTTACCTACCTTCTACCCAGTCTAATGTACATTTCTCAAATTCTCACAAATCTTAACTCAACACTCCTGACCAAACTTGAATCTACCTACAACAAGGTAGCTAGATTTGCTGCCCAACAAACCTACAAATCCCATCACTGTCTCTCTCTGAAAGACCTAAACTGGTTTGAATTACCCCACCAGCTTCTTCTCTCTCAGCTCCAGATCATCCAGTCTATCCTATACCAGCCTTCCTACTGCCCAGCATTATCCCCTCTCATCTCCCATTATTCTCCCTCCAGACCTCTCCGAAGCTCAAACCAAGACCTACTACAAATCTGCAAACTTAAGTCTAAATTTGGAAGCAATATGTACAGTTATCATCCCACTATTGCCTGGAATAGGCTCCCACTAGAAATCAGGACCCTTACACATCCTAAACAATTTAAGACAGCCACCAAACAGCACTTTAAAAGTCACTGGTCCTGCCACTGCACTCTCCCACCTTAACATCCCCTACTTCTCATACCTTAATCTACTTTCTGCCCTTAACTCACTCTTCTCACTAGCTCTCTAATCTTCCTTGACTACTCTTTCTACTGTCTTCTAAAATCTATTAAGCAAATTGCCTCAGAGAAACATTCTATTGTAATTGTCTTGCCTTCTTGCAACTACATCATGATAAAACTGGGTTTTTGTAACCACTTACCCCAAAAACTATACTCATCTTAATGACATATTTCTTTTTATACATCTTGAAATAGTTATTCTATACTCCTGATTATTGACACTGCATTGTATTGCTATTTAATTCCTTGTAATAATCCTGTAACATTGCTGTTTAATGGTAATTTATAATGAAAATTGCATAATATGTTGGAGCTTTTCTCCCCGGGCCTCTGCTGAAAAAGGGCTCTTCAGCTCAGTCGGACAATCCCGGTCAACAAATGTAAAATAAATAATAAATAAAATTCTCTGCATTCCCATTTACATTCTCAGTGGCCTAACTCTGTAAACCACTGTCATCTTGTAATTGTTTTCCATGTGGTCCATAAAAGTGGATGCAATACTGAATTTGAGGCCTTACTAGTGACCTACACTGTGAAATGTTACAATTTTCTTGCCAGAATCTATGCCCTAGAGATGTACCATATGTAGCCCTAGCATTTGGCTTCTACTTTTTTGGTGGCTGACCACTATGGCTATAACTATCTCCATGTTTTCTTTCTAGTTATAATATTTTTAAACCTCCTAACTTGCATTATGTCCACTGGTGAAGTATACTGCACTTCTCAGCACCACCACCCCATACTATTAATTGTAAATTTATTTCTTAAAACTGTAGACTTCATTACCTGCTGCTACCCTTATTTTTGTTATCCGCAATGATGTTGACTCTTTTTTAAATCTTATGTGATGCTTGTGACAAAACAAATTACAGCATACATGCCCCAGAATCTACCACTGTGGCACTCTACTATTTGCTTCCCTGTCTCTAGGCAGTAGATCCTTCACCGCTATACTCCTGTCTTCTAGCAACCTATTTACCCTTCTGATCATTTTCTCTTCTACCCCAAGCCATTTAATACACTTCAGTCTTTTGTGTAGTACCATTTCAAAATCTGTGCTGATGTCTAAGCATATGGCATCAGCTAGTTGATCCCTGTTCCCTTCTGCAGTGACCAGTCACAGATACATGCTATGTTTGTTTAACAGAATCTTGAAGACGATGTCATATCCTGGAAATGATTGTCCCCCAAACCCCGATCAATCTTTTTCTCATTACTTTCCATGATCTTCTCTAATTCTGATCTCAGACTTACTGTATAATTGCAATGAGGGCTGTTTCTGGCACCACTCTATCTCTAAAGTGGCATCACCGCTGTGATCTTCTCTAATTCTGATCTCAGACTTTCTGTATAATTGCAATGAGGGCTGTTTCTGACACCATTCTAGCTCTAATGTGGCATCACAGCTGTATACTTCAGTCCCCCAGGTACTGTCCTGTTGGCCAAGGATCTGATGGACACTTTTATAACTGGCTGTGGAAACAATTTTGGCCAGTTTCATAATGATCCTGGAAGATATCTCATATGGTATTCTATACATTGCTGGTGCTGATTGTAGCCAGCTACATCTGGATCCTTCGCTGGTCACTCATCTTATCATTTCAGCTCTTGGCTTCTTCATCCATCTTCCTCTTCGATACAGAAACTCTCTCCAACATCTACTTAGTAGAAACAAAGGCAAATCACTTGTTGAGAATCTTCACCTGATTATCTTCCCTGAATCCACTGCCTTCCTTCACAAGTTTGCTCATAACTGTCCATTCCTTCCTAATTTCCCTTTGTACCCGAAGAACCTTTAGATCCTTTTCCATCCTTTCTTTACACGTTCAACATTCCAAGGCTGCCTTTCGTTCCCTGACTATATCAGCAGCTCCCTCCTCTACCCTTAGGCCTTTTAGTCCAATCAGAGTGGCCAGTTTCCTTTTCTGTGTGAATGCAGTATCTGCCTTCTGCATTTTCTGCAGTGTGGCCCCAATCCAGAAGTGTTACTTCTCAAATTTTTTGAAAGTATCTCTTGTTTGGCTGAGAATAGCAAGGGCAGAGCATCTTGCTGGGAAGGTAATTTATCACTAATTTAATGACACAGGCGAACAGTTGTCCAGTCCATCTATTAGGCCAAAACAGATAGATTGCCTTTTCCTGAAGTAATCATCTTGATTTCCTTAGGGAGATGAGCACATTTTTGCTTTCTTGCCTTCCTTTTGTTATACATTCTATGCACAAATGCCTTAGGCAAATAATCAGCTTTGTCTATGCAGTGGAAGTAATTTCATTTTATTTTTAACAGCAGACATTCTCATGTGTTACATCAGAAATTTACTCAGAACTAGGTGACTATTTTGTTAATGATTATGTTATCAAAGATCAGCCTTATCAAAACCATGCTTACCATTTACTATATAGTAAATGTGACAAACTATCGCATAATGTATTTATAGATGTCACATTTTAAGATGGAGTGCAATCTAAGAATTAAACAAGGCAAAATATCTTTATTCTTTTCAGACACAAGGCAGGTTAGATAAATCAGAAGTGAAACTACAGGCATTTATTGAGCATGGTGCAGGGTAATTATTTTCTAAGGACTGAACACTAAGTAACACCTACAGGATTCAACTCAGATCATGTGGTTACCAATCTGAAACTTCAAATGCTGAATGAAACTGCCTCCTGAAGGGAAGCAAAATTCGTAGACCCCATGCCAGTGTGTCTAATCAAAGCTATAAATTGTGATCTGCACATTTCTGAAAATAACACTACACATATATCAGAATAAAATACAGATCTTTATGAGATTCCATACAAAATGTCTTAGTCTTTATCAGGTTTTAATCTTACGTGATAACAAGATAATAAAAAAGTAACTTTTTTCCCAATTTGTCTCCATTCTCTAGAAAAGCACAGGAAACTAAAGTCTGATACGGTACACTGAGTAACAACTGCCTTAAAAAAAAAAAAAAAAAAAATATATATATATATATATATATATATATATATATATATATATATATCTATATATCTATATATATATATATATATATATATATATATATATGGGTATGTATCACCTCACCTAAAACTCATTTCACTGACAAGTAGTACAATAAGGCAAATAAAAGGTATATGTCCTTTTCCCCACTGTAATGTGATCCTGGTGTTAGTATGTATAGTTAGGGGTGCGTGGGGGGGCGTAGCCCCTAACTTATTTTGGTTTTATGTTGTCTGGTTTTGCTTTATATTATTTGGTAAAAGCCCCCCACCCCCCTTTACTATATATATATATACTAACACCAGGATCGCACTACAGTGGGGAAAAGGCCATATACCTTTTATTTGCCTTATTGTACTACTTGTCAGTGAAATGAGTTTTCGGTGAAATGAGTTTTAGGTGAAATGAACTTTAGGTGATATGGTCTTGGTGAAATGAGTTTTAGGTGAAGTGATACGCACCCATATATATATATATATATATATATATATATATATATATATATATATATTTTTTTTTTTTTAAGGCAGATATTACTCAGTCAATTTTTCAAGAACATAGTTGAAATTTCACAAAGGAAGAATTTTGCTGCTGATGGAGTCTCATTTACAATACTCCTTTCATAAACTGTTTAACCAAAAAAGAAGAAAGATGGGGTAAGTACCTAACCTGGCATATCCAACAATTGGAACGTCCACAGAGGTTTATCACTAAAATAATACAGGGCGTAAATAAAATGTCCTTTGTTGACCACCTCAAGGCCCTATCCTTTCTTTCTGTCTATTCTGAGGGGAGAGCTATGCCTGGCATACAGGGCGTTATCAGACCTAACTCTGATGGACCTCCTGCATATCCACAAAACAAACAGCACCAGAATTACCTGTTCTAAAGACTTAAACCTTGCCTATGATATAAGTCGGACCTGCTGGAGAGAGAGAGGTATGTATCCCAGCGATTACCCCATCACTGGAACAGGCTCCCCATCCATGTGACGCAGAGTTCCTCCCTAACTCAGTTCAAGTGCAACTTGGACAACTGGATGAGTAACCAGAAATTCATCCGTGGTCTGACATTTATGACTATAATGGACACAGGTAACCTGTAAATGGTTAATCTCCCAGGCCCATGCTTACACTTATCAAGGGTATCAAGCCTTGTCAAAGATTTGGGATGCTTGGCAAGGCTTAAAAAGGTCCTTGTGGTCATTAGCCTAGTAAACACTTATGAACCTATAATCCACTGACAGACGGGATGAGATGTCCTCTAAATGCACCTTAATGGATGTATATGCTAAGCAACCTAATAAAATGTGTGGGAATGCACTAAAATCCAAACTTTGTGAAATGGCAGACAAAACTACAACTAAGTAAAAACAACCTGACGCACAAGTCCTGTAGCCAGAAGTAAACTTTTATTCAACAATGGTTAAGTGTTTTCATCCTTGTATTGTTTTAAGGACTACAGAACCAAAACACTCTTTTTAAAGCTTCCCTTTAGTGACATTATACCATTCTGTTAAAGGCACACTACCAAAAATTCTGAATTTTGAGACAAGTTAGTTGACGAACACAAAATTCTTGGATGGCATATTTATATTGTGGAATGATTCTCTCTCTAGGCTGGAGGAATTTATAGATTATATTAATGCAACAACAAATTACCTTTACAACCTTTTGAACCAGCAGAAGATCTTATTGTGGAAATTACTTTGCTATTGCTCTGACATCTGCAATTCAAGTTTCTGCAAGTTCTCATCGATGGAGCAACCTTACTTGATTTTTTTCACAAGGATAGGGCTGTATTATCATTTGTCTGTTTATGAGATTGCTATGCGACCATGGCAGGGCTGAGTGAGTGATGCTGAGTGATAAAAGTTCTGCAAGTATATTTTGGTGAGAGATGGTGCAGAGTACCTTTGGACAGATCAAGGAATAAAGATGATATTAAGTGTCCAGAACATCTTGTATGGTTATGCTGTTTGTGAAACTCAGAAGGACAATTGCAGTACTTTTTGGGGTCAAAAAGCATGTTTGGTGTTGGAAAGGAGGTTATTATTGATGAGGTATTTCAAGTGTTGTGAACAGATACATTTTTCCAGGATTTTTGATAGAGGTGTTAAATTAATTAAATAGCATATTTTTTTCCCACAGGGCTGGAATTTAGTTTTCTGAGATATGATGGTTTATAAGAACAGAGAAATAACAGGCGGGGGTGTCTGCTTCTATTTTCAGGTACTCAGCAAGCAAAATGTCTGCTGCTAAAGAGGCTGAGTTTAGTGTGTGGAGATATATTTTATAGTTGCTGTAGGGACAGGCTAAAAACTAAACTAGCTGAATTTCAGTTTTTTAAAGGATTGTGGGTAGAGGGGATATCCCTCAGTAAGGAAAGAACAATTTGTATAAAATGGGAACTGAATAGTGAAGAAATGCTGTTTTTTTTCTGTTTGTTGTGGGTGAGGGTGTATTGGATTACATGGGATAAATGAATTTAATAATGGATGCTCAGTGGTGTTTTGGAGTGCTCTAATATTGTTGTTATTGCAGCTGGTATTAATATTACTTATCTGATGTAATCTTTTGTTTACTAAGGTTTCCTAAGGTCTCTGAAATTTTGATAGGTACTCTATGTTTTGTTTTTAAGCCAATTTGTCATGTTCCTGTCTTAGGGCCATGAGTTGTTTGATTTCTTTAGTTAACCGTGTGGTTAGGTTTAATTTTGATTTACTTCTTTTGTACAAAGTTGCTGCATGGTGATTCAGTACTTTAAGAAATGCTGTACTAAAACCAGATGTTACTTCATCAGAGTAAAGTCTTTAAGGATAGCCAGTTACATTGTCTTAAGCTATTGTTGAATGTTTCTTCTCTGAATTTTGTGACACTGCATACTTGTTTGCAGATTATTAGATTTTTTTATTATTATTTAGTTGTCCTCATTAAAATGTGGCAAGGTGGTCACTGATTCTATCAGATAAGCATCCAAAGGAGCTTTCATTGAGTGACTTGCAGGTAAGAATCTATTTCTAGCTTTACTGAATCTTGTATTGATAAGTTGGGTGAAGCTACAGAGATTTGTTGTGCAGGTGGAGGTGCGTGCATTGGTGAGCTGACAGTTTGTCTTAAGATTACCAAGTATTATGGTTTCAAAGTATATGTTATGAGATGTCCACATAGGATATCTTCAGCTGTACTGGTATTATCTCCTGTTGGCATATATAGCGCTGAATATATCTGTTTTTATAATTATTAATTTTTAGTACTGAGATGATTTGTATTTATTACTGCTTGGTAGTAACTTGATTAAAGTGTAGCTATCATTCTAAGTCTTTTGGATTAAGCACTTGAGCTTCAGACCAGTTGTTTTACATTAGGAAGGTTTGTGGCCTGCACTGTGGTGGCAGGACAGGTAGCTTACATCCTTCTAAGTTCGGAAATGCTGATTGAGGGCTCAGTGTCTGTTATTCTAAATGTGTATTAATTCTGATTTAAGCACTTGGGCTTCAGGCCAGTTGTTTTACATTAAGAAGGTTTGTGGTCTGCACTGTGGTGGCAGAACAGGTAGCTTACATCCTTCTAAGTTGGGAACTGCTGATTGAGGGCTCAGTGTCTCTTATTCTAAAAGTGTATTAACTCTTGTTTAAAAACTTGGGCTTCAGGCTAGTTATTTTATATTAAAAGGGTTTGTGGTCTGCACTCTTGTGGGAGGAGAGGCTGGACTCTGCACTTCTGATCTGGGAATTTCTGGTTAAAGGCTTATAGTGCCTGCATATTTGAACTGTTTCTTACTGAAATTGGTACACCTTGTTTGCTGTAGCATAGACTAAATCCAGGCCTGCTGAATCTAGCTTTGTTTGTATGCTTGTTGTTTGTTTGCTTGTTATTTCCCTGAAATGCTAATTCCACCTAAAACGTGGCTTTTCAGCGCTTCTGTGGATCCCTAGTGATATCTGCATTGCTTACTGTACTTATTTCCTTGTATCACTTGAAAGAAAGTTACTGTTTGTCATTTTTGCATTTAAGTTACCTGTAACACATTGCATTTAAGTTACCTGGCACTTGCTCACTAAATCAATTATATCAGTCAGCACTAAAAAATTAAAAGCACTACACCATCACAAACTCTCCTTGAGTACCTTGTTCCCCACTGGCCCTTTTTTTCAATTGTAAAGGAATTCCCAATACTATTCTAGCATGTCCAAAGGTCAGTTGTCAATCTCCTCTCCGGTCCAGCTGGTGAATCTGGGAATCTTGAGGCAATGTTACAAGTGCCTCATGTACACAGACAACCCTCTCCTCCTCCCAACAAATTCCAACACATGTGAGAGATGCAACCATATAGCCATACTGGAGGCTAAGCTCTCTCAACTCAGTACTGGAGAAACCAGTCAGGAGGTGAAGGAAACCACACTCACTACAATTCCAGTCTCACATAGACCTACCACGACAGCAAACCAAACACATAAACACACAAAAACATACTCGGAGGCTCTAAATAAAAATCTGCCTAAGCAGCAGAGACCTCCAAAGCAGACACCCAAGCAACCGCTACCCCAAAACAAAACACGTGCAACACATAGCTCACAAAGCCAGTGTGCTGAACAGTCACAGCCCTTAAGGCTAAACAACACACCTGATACACTTGTAATAGGTGACTCTATCGTCAGGCACACTGACGTCCTGCTCACCAGGCTGAACAAGGAGAAGGTCACGGTGAGCTGCCTGTCGGGTGCTAGGATCCGCCACATAACACAAGCACTCAGGTCACTCCAAGGCAAGTACAAATATGACTCAGTCATTGTCCATGCTGTTGTGAATGACCTGAGACGTACCTCCCTGGACTACATGAAAAGAGACATAGAGGAGCTTTCTGAGCATGTAGCCCAGGCCGGTATGACCCTGACCTTGAGTAGCATCTTACCCTCACCAAGAATTATGCCACAATATGAAGACAAGATGATCAATTTCAACAATTGGCTTAAGTATTGGTGTCATTCAAAGGGGATCCAATGCCTGTTGGCCTGGGATGACGTGCTCGACAAGCCACGATGCTTCGCTAGGGACGGCTTGCACCTGTCACCCCTGGGCTTTCGGATATTGGAAAAGGCTCTTGCTAGCCCCATACTGCCTTTTTTAGGCAAGGCTCAAAAGACAAACCCACCTCCATAGGTATCACAAGGGATAAGAAACTAAGAGTAATGCTACTCAATGCTAGAAGTCTAAACCTCAAGATGCACGCACTCAAAACTCTCCTTAGCATGGAGAACATCGATATCTGTGCAGTAACAGAAACCTGGTTCAAGGCTCCCGAGATCACCCCAGCACTACCAGGTTATACCTCATACCATGCTTTTTGGCCCCAAAACTTGGACCGAACCACAAAAGGAGGGGGAGTATCAATATTCGTCAAAGATACCCACACTTCCAGGTTGGTGGCACAGCACGAAGCATCAGGGACTATCCATGTGCAACTAACAGTGGGTAAAACTGCCTTCCAGTTTATAGCCTGCTACAGACCACCCTCCCAAACTCAGGAACCCCACTCGGCCTTCCTGAGAACACTGTAAAATATGAAGGTCTCTCCAAACACCATTATATTGGGCGACTTCAACTACCCAAACATAGACTGGGAGCATTACTCTAGCTCCAACACCCTAGCCCAAAGGTTCCTAGAATTTATAAACTCAAATGCTATGGAACAACTTGTTACCACTCCCACAAGAGGGGAAAACATACTGGACCTGATCATCACCAACATGGGGACTCTATGCTCCAGACCAGAAGTGTATCCCTCACTGGTAAGATCAGACCATAAACTAATCTCACTGGGTATTCACATCCTGACTCCACCCCCTGCCCTGAAAACCACAATGAAAAACTTCTCTAAAGCAAATTTCACACTCCCCAAAACCGAAGTGGAATCCTTCAAAGCCCCCGGGCCTGTGGAAAATATGGCCCAGACCGCAGAATCCTTTATAAATGCATTCTATGAACACCTTCAGGAATGCATGGATCATGCAATCCCAAATAAAACCAAGACCCAGTCCTCCAAAGGCAGACGTCCTGTCTGGTGGACCCCAGCCATAAACAAACTATAAAATAGAAGGAGGAAGCTACTACATGATAGAGCAAAATCCCAAAAAGGGAAGGCATCTCTGATCAGTATTAGCAAAAAACTATGGGCACTCATAAAATCGTCTAAGGCCAGCTTCGAGAAAAAAATTGCACAGGACACTAAGGGTAATCACAAGGCTTTCTTTAGTTATGGTAGGAACCTGGGTGGGAATTCCCAGCTATGCTCAGAATTAGTCCAAAATGACAAAAAATACACCAAACCCACAGACATTGCCAACTTCCTAGCTGACAGGTTCAGCGCAAACCCCCCCCCCTCCACCAAAAGGGCAAATATCTACCCCAGCAGAGTGCTGCCCCCCTGACATCTCAGATGCTCAGGTACGAGCTGCCCTCTCCAAAGCAAAAAACACAGCATCAATGGGACCAGACGGTGTCCCGGGCTGCATCCTACATGAACTCCAAGAAGAGCTAAACCCAAACATAAAACTACTGTTCAGTATCAGCCTTACTACAGGATATGTACCCAAAGAGTGGCGTACAGCAACAGTGGTCCCTATCCGCAAACATGGTGCCTCAATGGATCCTGGAAACTATCGCCCCATAAGCCTGACTAACTTGGTCTGCAAAGCTATGGAAAGGATCATCATGGACCTCATAAATAAAGATATTGGGGACTGACAGACACTGGATCCTACCCAGTTCAGCTTTGTTAAGGGCAGATCCTGCCTCTTAAACCTGGTTGATTTCTTTGAAACAGTCACCAAGGCCATTGACGAGGGGAAGGTGGTCCACACAGCCTACCTGGACCTCACAAAAGCCTTCGATACAATACCCCACTCAGGCATTATAGATAAGCTCACCAGCTTAAATATAAACCCCTATCTCACTAGATGGGTTGCAAACTGGCTCAAGGACAGAGCCCACATGGTTAGAATTGCTGGAGCCATGTCAGACTCCAAACCAGTTACAAGTGGCATCCCACAAGGCTCAGTCCTGGGACCTCACTTGTTCGGTATATATTTCATGGAGGTATAGGCCAACACGGAAGGACTGTGGCTGACCAAGTTCGCAGATGACTGCAAACTGGTTGCCATAATCGACTCTCCAGCCGACACAAGCATCCTCCAAAAGGGCCTCATGAAAACAGACAACTGGTGCCAGAGCCATGGCCTCAAGCTAAATGCCAAAAAGTGTATAGTCATCCCCTTTGGCAAAACAAAGTGCTCACAAATTACCACATAGGTGGTAATCCATTAAGTACAGAAGAAGTAATTAGGGACCTGGGGACCCAAGTTGATAGCAATCTCTCATTTGACAACCACATGGCCAAAGTGGTTAGAAAAACATTTTATATAGCCCACCTAATCATGAAGGGATTCACATCTAGATCAGGGGAGGTCATCGTGCCTCTTTACTCATCCCTCATCAGGCCCATAATTGAGTACAATGCCACTTTTGGGATGTATCTTACCAGACACCTGCAGCAACTGGAAAGACTCCAAAAGTACCTCACCAAGAGGATCAAAGGGCTCAAACAGATGCCATATGCTGCCTGGTTAAAGAAACTCCAGCTCTACTCAGTGGCATACCGCCTGCTCAGAGGCAATCTGTGCCTGATGTATAAAGCCATGTCCAACCCGGAATTAATGGACATGCTGCACCTCAGAAAATCCAGATCCCATTGAGCTACGCGCTCGAGAGACTTGAACCTCAGCACTGAAATAAATAGGACATGCTGGAGGGACAGATTCATAACCCAGAGGCTCCCTTCACTCTGGAATAAAATCCCAGTCCAGGTTAGGCAGAGTCCCTCATTGACTCTCTTCAAGAGGAATCTTGTTGAGTGGATGGGAGATTGTAGGTTTACCCCGGGTATCACTTCTGTGTCACTGTTAGACAGAGGCACAGTATACTAACCTCGAAAAAGGGCATAGCAAAATTAATTTAAAATGGGTGGCGAAAGCCAAACACACTCTGGCTAGGCTTATAAATGCCCTAGGGCAGATAGCCTAGTATGAACCTATGAATCTATGAGAAGTTCTGTATTGTTACAAAAGGGGATGTTTTGAGGGTATTTATGTCTATAACAGTTTTGTAATTTATAGCAACACCACCTGCTCTTTTATTTACCCTGTCCTTTCTGGCCAGAGAGTTGCCTGGTGGGTAATTTCTTCCTCATTTATTTCTGGCTATAGCCAAGTTTCAGTAGTGACAAATATGTCAGGGTTATAAAAAGCTATGCAAGCTCGTGTAGCTTGTACTTTTGTTGTTGATGCTTCCAAGATTCATGATTAGTAGCAGCAGGACATCATGGATGCGTGATGCACCTAACTTAGGTGTTGCCATAGTGGGGTAACTGGAATGGGTTGGAGTGAAATGCCATGAGTGAATATCATCAGTAAGTATCAAACTAGCTATGAAATGCTGATATGAAGGCAACTATTTGTATTTGTATGCAATCTTTATGCTATGTTTTCGTGCTATAAAATTAGGTCTGGCTTATCTGTACTTATCGGTGAAAGTGGTACGGTACAGCTCAGAAGATATGGTTAGCAGGTAGCTGGAAATGCAATGTATCTGATTTTTTAGGTTTGTAGAAGTGTTACAGTATGCAGCGGTAGTGTGATGAATGGATGTAATGTGGGAGAGCAGTGCTGGTAGTCCATGGTAGGGCACGGAAAATAAGAATTTTTAATGTTCTGGCTTGTGTTGTGAATGAAAACTGTGTGTGGAAAAAAAGCACCTTTCTTTGTAATTGATTAAGCCTTATGTGAACAAGTACATATGAATAACCAAACTACAAGTTCTTTGTTGACAACTGGAAAACTTGTATTAATAAGTCTGTATGAGTGCCACATAATGAATTTATACTTTATTGGGAGGACATACGTAGATGTAGGTCAAAATCAGTTTATTTTCTTTATAACACTGTGCTTTCTTTATAGGCTGTTATTTGTGGAGCCTTTCTTCTTGGTTCCCTACTGAAAAGGGCTATCCAGCCCCTACAGAAATTCTCATCAAAATAGACCTTCTATATCTATGTTAATAAGGTGGCCACTCCCTCACCTGCCCATTCCTAAAGTTGTTGAGAAGCTTATTTGTCTTCACACCTTTAGAGTCAGCTGACTTACATAAAACAAGTGATCATATATGAGATGCCCGTGCACTGGCCCAGCAATCAAGGAGACTCAATCCTCACCACTCACATCAGTGAGGGGTATCCACATTGGGAAGGATACCAAATACACACACATTAAAGTACAATTTTCCTTAACAGCACACAGAGATCACAGTCCATCTGGGGCTGGTTTCTCCCTTTCTCTACAGATCCCCAATAAGACTCCCCACTGGCACAGCTATAGGGTCCAGATCTCAGCCTAGTGGTCAAGCTAAAACCTCCAGCACCCTCTCTGTCCAACCAGTGCTTCATGTCCCTGCCCACATAGCTGACACACACACACACACACACACACACACACACACACACACACACACACACACACACACACACACACACACACACACGCTTTGAGATATGAGCTATATACAAACATACAGACACTCCTGAGGAAGGCTGGCTCAGGTTCTCCAGCTATGCCCCTTCTGCCAGACTATACGGTAGTACCACTTGCCACCAACCACTAATATCAGCTACTAATAAGGCCTTTATCAAAGGGTGTCCAATCATTACTTTGCAATATTATTATCCAAATGGTATGTGTGACGAACAGCAAGGCTTATTTGGAGTGGCTTGGACAGTATCACTATAAACATGCAAAGTGCTCTAGAGCTTAAATTATCTTAAATTATAAACAGCCACAGTTTAAAAATATTTAATAATAAATAATAACACAAAACAATACTTCTTACTACACAGTGCTAGTCAAGAGTTCTGAGATCACAAAGAAATGCTTAAAATAGGACAATAGAAAAGTTCTGACATCAATCCAGAAAGCAGCTATACTAAACTTCCTATTTCATATCTATATCTAAAAGCAAACACAGTTCTAAAATAAACAAAAAAAGGAAAAGGCACACAAAATAAACCAAGAAACAAGTGCAAAAACTGCTTGAAGAAATGAATGAGGATTATATTCAAAGTAGATTTATTCCAAAATTGTAGATTTTCACATAAAAATACTCCATATCAGTGCAGCAAAAAACAAACACATGAATGCCTTTATACAACATGCGTGTTCGTCTCAGTTTCCCGACTTCATCAGATAACCAGTAATTTCATCAATTAACCTTTATATCATCTAATTAATACTAAAACACCCAATCCCATCTAAAATAAACTTACATATAGAGCAAGGCAGTGCTGGTGATGTCAGTTCTGAAAACAAAAGCAAGATGCTCTGACTCTCTCTCTCTCTCTCTCTCTCTCTCTCTCTCTGTCCTTAAATTGATAACACATTACCACTGAATCATTTCAGATTACATCATTATTCTCTGTTTCCCAGGCTAACAGAAACTCAGAGTTTAACAGCACTTTTGGTCTTGCAGCTGGTCAGGAAGCCAGTGCAATTAAAGACATTATACATGTAAATTCTAGCCATTAACTCTGGTCTCAAAACAATAGGAAAAATTCCTTCATTCAGACATCTCGGCTCCGAGTTTTGAGATCAAACAATTATACAATTATTGACTTATCAGCTTTCCTCCAGCAGAGTGCAATGTGGTTACATTTTTGAAGTTCAACATTTAGCATAATTTTCTTGCATTTAAGAGAACAAGCATATGGCTTACATTAATATTTACAAATGACAGAATTATCTACAAAATCCTATCTAGCTAGGCTGGCAGCCTTCACAATATATACCATATCTCAAGTGCATTCAGTTACAGTGTTTCACTGAGAAGGGAATGTGTAGGAGGATGAAGTATGAATGGAATGGGGTCATAGACTGAGTACCCTATTAGGTTATACTGCCAGGTACATGAATGGCAATTGGAATGTGATGTCAGTAGAGATTAGAATTAGGAAACAGTTTGAAAGGAGAAGCACAGCATCTCAGGAAGCACGAGGTAAATAGGAAAAGACAAGCAACACACTCTGATCACAAAAATTAAACTTTAAAAAAGTTATTTGCTGAGTTTTCTCTTACTGTTGCATCAGTGTACTTTCTGCAGGACATAAATCCTCCATACAAACCATTTATTTGTTGCACTCTTATGAGGGCAGTGGGAATGTAGAAAAATGGAACAAAGATTAACTTTATTTATATGTAGACATTCTTAACATTTGCTTGACATAAAGCTATGTGAAGGAGCACATGAAAAATTACCCTAATAACTTTGTCACAAGTGTCCCAAAAGTTTGTAAGATAATCCCCAGACCCATGAAATGTTGAGCACATTATTCACTAACAGTATGCAACGTAATGAAAACATTTGTTGCTTACTATGTACGTGGGCTGGCCCAAAAATAACTTTTAGCCATGGTCCAGATCAAATTGCCTGTACAACCAAATATAAATATTGATATGACTTAAACATCCATTAATTAAACGTATAGAAATAGCAGTTAAACAGCTGAACACTACTTCAAATCAAAAGACAATCAAGTTGTGCATTGCTTGACAGTAAGCTCAATACACAAGTGCCACACAAATTATAAATAATATGTTTACAAGGCCCATTAATTCCATGCAGAACAGAGGCCAGACTAAGTTTGGAGACTGAGAATAATACACACAGAATCTATACAATATACAGAGCAAAAATCCAAACACATGTAAAGTAGAAATACATACAGAACATAAAAGAATGCCATATATTTCAAGATCACAGTACTGTACTCCTAAAGCAGTAACAAAGTTAGGAAATAGTTTAGAACTCATATGAAGAGATTACATTCTAGTTATCCTCACTCAAAATCTGAATTGTTTAAAGTAAAACAATACAAGAAATCAAAATCTACATTAAAAGTGGCAAAGTATAACTTGTTCAAAAGGTTAGTTGATAAGGCCACTTGGATATCTGGTTGTTTCTATCTTATTTCTGTCTGCTGAATATTTGGCTTATTTTAGTATCCATTGGTTGCATTAACTGCTATTATAAAATGGAAATGCAGTGCATGTTTAACCCAAATGTACATGTCCATAAGCGACTACTGGTTGTGCTAGCATACAATGCACATGTTCCAAAGTAACTACTGGTTGTGCTACTATAAAATGTATGTAGTACATGTCCCCAAGTGACTACAGGTTGTGCTAGCAAAAAATACATGTACTACATGTTCTTGAGTAACTACTGGTTGTGCTAGTATAAAATGCATGTACTAAATGTCCTCAAGTGACTACTTGTTGTGTCAACATAAAATACATCACTACTTGTTCTTGAGTAACTACTGGTTGTGCTAGTATAAAATGCATGCACTACATGTCCCCAAGTGACTACTGGTTGTGTTAGCATAAAATGCATGTACAACATGTTCCTGAGTAACTACTGGATGTACTAGTATAAAATGCATGTACTACATGTCCATAGCTAACTACTGGCTGTGTTAGTATAAAATACATTCACTACATGTTCCAGTGTAACACTGGTTGTGCTAATATAAAATGCATGTACTACCTGTCCCCAGCTACTGGTTGTGCTAGTATAAAATGCATGTACTACATGTTCCAGAGTAACTACTGGTTGTGTTAGTATAAAATGCATATACTACATGTTCCAGAGTAACTACTGGTTGTGCTAGTATAAAATGCATGCACTACATGTTCCAGAGTAACTACTATTGGCTGTACTATGATAAAATGCACGTCCCCAACTAACTACTGGTTGTACTGGTATAAATACATGTACTACATGTTACTGAGTAACTTCTGGTTGTGCTGCTATAAAATGCATGTACTACAGTACTACATGTTCTTGAGTAACTACTGTTTGTGCTAGTATAAAATGCATGTACTACATGTTCCAGAGTAACTATTGGTTGTGTTAGTATAAAATGCATGTACTTCATGTTCCTGAGTAACTACTTGCTTTGCTTGTATAAAATATGTGTACTACATGTTCCTGGGTAAGTACTAGTTGTGCTCGAATAAAATCCATGTACTACATATTCCAGAGTAACTACTGGCTGGGCTAGTATCAAATGCATGTACTACATGTCCCCAACTAACTTCCTGTTTTGATAGTATAAAATGCATGTACTACATGTCCCAACCAACCACTGTTTGTGCTGTTATAAAACACATGAACTACATGCCCCTGATTAACTACTGGCTGTGCTAGTATGAAACACATGTACTACCTGTCCCTTAGTAAGTACTGGATGCGCAAGTATAAAATGGAACTATGTGTCTCCACATAACTACGGGCTAAAGATTCAACCAGATGAAAGCTCAAAGGGTCAACCTAACAAAAAATAAATAAAAAAAAAATAAAACATTTTTGTAGGGGGCAAATCACCCAAACTTGCACAACTGCTAAGAAAATATAAATCTCAAATAAATACAATTCATTGTTTATACTACAGCAGAAACAGCTTTGGCAATAATTTAGTAAGAGAAAAAGCAACTGAGTTGCTGCTGATGCAGTTGTGATTGAGAAGCTGCAACCTCATCCACTTCACAATCAATCACCTGTACTGAAACCAAGTAAATATAAGCTGCAGATATGGGCGTTCTAATGACAAGTAAGCAGCCTTATATAGGGTATAAGTAAACTTTTTTACCAGAAAGAAATAGCAACTTTGATATTCAGTGTAAGACTGCCCAGAAAGTAATTGAATGATATTTAAAAAAGTAAATATACTTTTTTTTAACTGTAACATTTAAATCAGCAATGAAGGACTTTCAAATAATTTTAAATATGTATCAAAATCAAATAAGATTGTTAAGATTGTACATTTGTTTGCAGGTAGGTTTCAGTTTGGTAAATGTATAATTTTGCTACGTTACAGCACTTCTCAAGGTAATTTCCCAGCTGGGGTATCTAATGTGCAGAGTTTGCTTGTCTTCCATATATGTTCACAAAGTGTTTCAATGGGGCCTCTGGTTTCTTCCCACATCCCAACACCATTACTTATAGCTGTGTGTATCAGTGAGTATGTTTGTAGATTCAATGATGAACTGCCATACCATCCAGGTAAGGTTCTCTGCCTTATACCTGATACTTTCTGGAAGAGGCTCTGTGTCCTCCATAACCACCAGCTTAATGAAGTGGTTGTCAGGAAGTCAGTGAATTCCTGAACCATGGATATTGTGACTTCCTGAAAGTGCAGCAAAACTCTGTAGCTGCCATAGCTGATGGCAGCTGGTTGCTGTTGGCCCACCAACATATCTGAGGCTTTTGTGAGTTTAGCAAGTTGTACCAAACAGAATTATGTGTTGCTTGCAAACCTATCTCACACTGTCAGCCCAGCTATCAGGAATTTTGTAAATAATTCTATGTCATTTGTGAATATCAATATGATTTATACAGAAGTGTGTGTAAAGTACTGAGCTAAAATGTAACCACAACATGCATATTGGAATAGAACATGAATATACTTGCACCATTGTGACTGTTTAGATGTATATGTTTAATGGGAAGTGGAACAGAGGAGGATAACTTGAAAAAAATTCAGAAAAAATAGTTGAAATTAAATTGTTGGGAGCGCCTTCTGTGTGGAGTCTGCATGTCCTCCCCATGGTTGAGTGGCATTCGAAAGACATGCGTAGAATGGGCATGCCTTTGTTGAAGGTTGGGAGTTGAGCTCGCACCTCGGCACCCATAAAAAATCTACTGCCAATCATTAGCAGACCGGAGTTCCACTGTGGCAACCCCTAACCGGGAAAAGCCGAAAGAAGAACTAACTAACATTGTGTCATAAAAGGTAGTTTCAATGCAGCAAGGAGACAGGATGTCTAGAACTAGAGTGCCTTCTGGATTATTCTGTAAGGGTTTTACTGTTTTATGTCTCCTAGCAGTTGCAAACATCTGAGGTTAAGTATCTTCACAGAGAGATTCTAAATTCAGATAGTTTCTGATGAAGGGGGTTTAGCTTGGGAACTAAAGTCATGTGACAAAAGTGATGTCATCCAAGCTAACTCAGCAGTAATATTTAATATTAATTTAAGATCTCTCTGAGAAAGACATACTGTGCATTTTTTATTTTGTCTTTGACCTAACATCTTCAGCTGGAAACATCCACTCACCTGCACTTGCCTTGCTGTAAGTAAGTTTCTAGGACATAGTAACTCTTTTAGATTCAGATAGGAATATGGTAAAGTATAGCTTTGATGTTTTTTTTATTTATTTGAGACTGTCCTGCAATGTTGTTTTAAATATTTCCTGTGATTTTGAACTCTGATGTAACTGATTACTTACTGAGTATTGTCTTGTTCTTTTATTATTTATTAATAAATATATTTAAAACTTTTAATTGTGGCTGGCCTGTTTAAAGATATTTAAGCTCTTAGAGTACTTGCACATCTATATGGTGACACTTTACAGGTCACTCCTAAATAGCCTTGCTTTTGGTAAGACTACTATTTAGATTAATAGTAACATTACACAGTAGAATTATATACCCTTTGTTAAGGGCCTTAAAATAGCTGATAAAGAGTTCGCTGGTGGCAGTGATACCTACCTTATAGTCTGGGAAGAAGGGGGCATATCTAGTAAACCTGTGCTAGCCTTCCCCAGGTGTGTGTGTGTGTGTGTGTGTGTGTGTGTGTGTGTGTGTGTTTGTATATAAATCAAACCTCAAAGTGTTTGTATGTGTCAGCTACTTGGGCAGAGACATGAAGCATTGGTTGGACAGAGAGGGTGCTGGAGGTTTTGGCTTGGCTACTCAGCTGAGATCTCAACCCTATAGCTGCGCCAGCTGGGATTCTTACTGGAGATCTGAAGAAAGAGGTAGAAAGCAGCCCCAGACTGACTGTGGTCTCTGTGTGCTCTTAAGGGAAATTGCACTTTACTGTGTGTGTACTTGTCATCCTCCCAGTGTGTACGTTCCCCGCTGCTGCCAGTGGTGAGGATTGAGGTCCTTGATTACTGGGCCTGTGCAAGGGTGTCACAGCCTACCTTATCTGGATGCTACAGAGACAGCTAGGAACTTTGTATAACATCACATTTCAGTGATATTCTCCACTGGGGCAAAGTGCTTTTACCCTGCCCTGACAGATATTTTAAGAAGGAAGTCATAAGTACATAAATATGCAAATCTCCCTCCATTAGCTAGTCTATATCCCTCCACAAAGGAATCCACATTGGATTCTCATGGCACTTTGTAATATGATGATATATTTAGCTATGTGAGCAAAGCAATGTGGAGTAACCTTTGCATCTGTCATTCTCAATGGAGTTTCATTATGGACATAAATATCAGAAGTGAGGATTGACCACATTTTACTCTTAAATTCCAAATAAAATATGGTAAAATGGAACAGGTAAAGGGAGGAAAGAGAGCGGTATTAACATTCTTATAGAAACCATTAAAGTAAAGGAAGAAAGTATTATGCACACTATTGCATGAAATATGCAAGGCCAAGGAGCAACAATTCTCTGATGTAATAATTCTGCTGAGCCTCAGAAACCTGCTGGCAGATTCCAACAGACAGAAAGATTTATCGGAATAATTCATAAACTGATGGGGAGATTTATCAAAATGATTCAACAGAAAGAGATTAAAAATGATGAAATCAACTCAGAATGCAGCTTTCTTCACATTTAAACAAACATCAGCATATTTCTATAAATCCATTTCCATATAAATTGAACAAAAACAGAGACACAATTCTTTTTCCCCCATTTTTAAATAAAATAAAATCATCATATATCAACCTGCCTAACCTGTCATGCTTAGAGAACACAATGTGCTGAAAGAGAGGGCCATGGGATTATAGAATCCTCAGCAATACAATCCCTAATAAACACAGACACAGACAAACACACACACACACACACACACACACACACACACACACACACACACACACACACACACACACACACACACACACACACACACACGCACACACACACACACACACACACACGCACACACTTCTCTCTCCTTCTCACGTAGTCTCTATACATGTATATATGGCGAGAGAGAGACGCATGCATGCACACATACATCAATATACAAATACACTTTATTTAATATTTTTATTAAAAAATAAAGTGCACATAAAAATTCATTACTGAAACCAGACAAGGGATATGCAGCACCAGCTTCCAATATGAATAAAAACAGCAGCAAGTCCCTATCCCCCTTCTAGAACCGCCACTATAGATGAGCAGTTCTGATATATTACCCCTTTTACCTTTTATCTCAGAAGCAAGACTGCAACAGGTATATTTAAACATTAAAACATGAGGGGATGTGGGATTATTTTTTATAACTTGTTACACTTAATTTACCAGATTTGCTACAGTGGATGAGAGCCCCTTAGTAATGATGATGCTGCAGAAATGTTACATGAATTTGATAACAAGAAAGCTTAACATATATAGCAATCGTCTTTATTGTGTGACTATAAAATGATGTATTGCATCAGGGCTTAGTTATGACACTAAACAGAAATTAAAGCAATATTTATAAAGACTGTATTTATAAAGGAAACCAGCCTCACTGCCTTAGGTTCATAGGAAAGTACTTGGCAATCGGTCTAAAGATCATTACAAGCCTAGCCAATAAACTGCATCCTTGGTACATTGGCACTCAGACTGGTCAACTATGATCTCACAGTATCACAAGCTTCTTCCTCTTATGGTCAAACTGAGTATCTTGGGGAAATAGCATGTAATATGCTGCACTGCAGAAGGTGCATCCTGTTGTTCATGATAGTGGTTCTAAACTAGGCAATGCTCAACATCTGCACACACCTAAGGGATATGTAGTCCATAGCCTGAAAATGATTGTTCCAAATATTGTACATTCTCATTTATGTCAGGTACAAGGAAATACAAGGAGGACCCTCACCAACATTTTGCATACTCACATCCTATGCCTCCCACTGTGGGTCCTTCATTCATCTTCATTATTACCCATTTTTACATCTGGTGTAATATCTCCTTCTTCTTCCTGGGAATATTATTTGTATTTATTTATTTATTGATTAATTAATTTGCTTGATTGCTTGTTTATTTATCTCCAATAGAACATCCAGCAAACAGCTAAAACTTTTGCCATTTCTTAGCACTCTGACCCCACATTTTTAGCATGAAGTCTGGTACTCCCCCCACTGAGATGTCTGATCCAAAAATGAGAATCCGTAAGTGATTATGCCTTCAGCTTTCCAGAACATACTGCATAATTAAACTGTCATACTTAATTATGCGGGCTCATAAGGTAAGCATTCTGAACATATAATCCATCATTGACACCTGCCAAAGTTATGAGCCTGTATTTAATCTGGCAAACTTAATTTCTTACTTTACTAATTTTCAGTATGCTAGACATAAGTTTTCAACAAAGCATCCATGGAATGGCACCTCATAAACTGCTGTACTGGCAATACACACGTGTCATGAAATGTCATTCTCCTCAAATGTGAAACGGTTGGAAATTATTGGTGAAATTCTCCAGTTGTAATAACATTGTCACTGTTTATCTGAAGGTTTCCTGCAATGATCATGATGAACATTTTTGGAAAACACATTTATATCTGCTGACATTATGATGGAATATTTGACTGCATGTTTATAACTTCAAAAGTTTACAGAATTTTGACGTAAGAAACTATATTAATTTCCCAGGATGCAAGAAAGACTGCAATGACAATGATTTGAGTTTTGATACTATGTTTCACCTTTAGTGGGAGAACTATTTTCATGAAAACATAAAGCTTAGTACATTTTTTGTCTTTTATATAAACCATGAAATGCATAAATCATTTGGATACCTACTTTACAAGACCATTAAGACACTCTAAATTCAGATGACAAAGAACAACACTACTTTCACTTTACGCATGTGAAAACCACTGAAAATCTAAGAATAATTGAATAGCGCTCCCCTGCTGTAAACTGCTGCTTAAGAAAAGGCTCACCCTACAAGCTTTTACATTTTTGATGGTTCACCAAAATTAGTTTTCAAGTGAGAAGGAAACTGGCATGTGAACTTTATACTGACCTAACCCTCAACTAATGGTTATTTCAGTGGTGAAAATAGAAAACGTTACTTCAAGAAGAAAAAGGCACTTTGTTCACCCATATCTGCATGTGATGCAGCCTGCTTAAAGTACAGTGTATCACGCACGGTGTCATGCACTATGCAGATCTTGGATATTCGGTGTAATGAAGCATGCTGATATTCATAGTTTGATGCAGTAAGTTAATCTAAGATTTATTGTGTGATGCAGTATGCAGATATGAGTTTTATAATGTGACACAGCAGGCAAATCTCAATTTTTATAATGGGAATTAATGTGCAGATTTGTGTTTTATCATGTGTGATATAGCATACAGACTTGAATTTTACAGGAGATGCAACATGCTGATTTGAGTTTGAAGTCATGATGCAGATTTGTGTGTTATAGCATGATGAAGCATGCATATCTGTGTTTTATAGTGTCATTTAGCATGTACATCTATGTTTTATCTTGCAATGTAGCACGCATACCTGAGTTTTATGGTGTGATGTTGCATGCAGACTTGTGTTTTAATAGGTGAGGCAGAATGCAGATCTGAGTTTTATGGTTTGATGTAGGAATAGGGCTAGAGTGTTATTGATGATGCCGTATTCAGAGCTACATTTTGTGGTCTTTTACAGTGTGATTTGGGGTGAGGCCTAGAGTTTCACAGATGATGCAGCATTCAGATCTATGTTTTATGGTCTCTTCTGGTATGATGTAGGATGATGCCCAAGAGTTTCATAGATGATAAAGTTTTGTGGTGTGATGTAGGATAAGGCCTACAGGTTTAGAGATGATGGACCCTGCAGATCTGAGTTCGATGTCACAATATAATAGGGAGAGCTGTGCTGTATATCATGATGTAGCATGCAGATCTGATATTTATGAAGTGATGCAAAGTGCAAACCCGAGTTTTATGGTGTGGTGAAGCACACTAATCTGAGATTTGTGCCATAATGTAACATAAATATCTGTCTTTTGTGTTGTGATACATCGTGTAGGCTTGTGTTTTATAGGTGAAGCAGCACGCAGATCTAAGTCTTATAACGCAATACAGCATGCAAGCTTGAGTTTTATAGGTGATGAGCCGTACACATCTCAGAAATTTGGGTGAAGAAACTTGACAGTTTACATTTTGAGGGATACTGTTTAAGGAATGAAAGGCATGATTTTCTCTTGTACATGAAGGAATTTTAGGGACTCATGCATAAAAATGATATTTTCATTGAATATGGATTTGCAAGAGGATAAGTCTTGGCTGACAGTTTCCCAAATTGGGCCAGTACTATTGGTAGTCTGTTTGCTAATGAGATCCAAGAAAAATGTATCATATAACATGATCATGTATGTTTCTCGATTTAAAGATGAATGACATTCTTGGAGTTTGTTTCTTTAAATATAGATGATTCGCCAATACAAGAATCATCTCACTCCTTGTTTAAAATAATGTGTTCTATTATCCGTCTGATATTCTAGAATTTCACATTTTATGGTCATATATCACATTAAGTGTGCTTCTAGTCTTGTTAAACAATGCTTTTCTTTTAATAACAGTATCTCCATTTTGTCAAGGGAATTAAGCTGTATATCAGGATACTGAGAAACAGGAGATGGTCCTGAAATGGATGATATATTTTGGGAATAGCCTCTATAATGCCCACAAATCCACCCTAAAATATTATACAGATATCAGTAGATCACTAGAGGTGGGCATAAATAATGAATTGACATAGAGGTCAATGAGGAACTTTTAACTATGAATGACTGCATTTGACAAGATCAGAACTATCAAAACTGCAATATGATTTTCAGAAACTTCTTAGAAAAGAATCAATGTTCTATGAAAATGAGGAACACCTACTACAAGCACTCAAAAATATTGTCTCAAAGTCAGCATCACATAGCTTGTACAGGCTGTTGCTCGTGCTCAGACTTGAATATGACGTTGGGCAAGCAGCTGTTGCATTTTACTCAAAGACATTACTCTAGTTTGAGCAAAAGGTAAGTATGGAAACAGTGCGATGAGAGTTTTAGTGCGAGAGAGCGATTGGGGAATTTAGGTTTAGGGAGTGACTTGATACTTTAGGGCTAGGGAGGAAGTATGGAATTTAAGGGTAAGGGAGCAAGGATTCAGACTGGCAACTGTGTGGGAGTTTTGGGTCTATCTTCTGTCAATAATGGAAAAAGCATTGAGTACTACGTTTCATCAAACATGCTGTTCGAGTAAGATCGGATTACGGAAGGGATCAGGAGATGTGGCCATTCCTGACTGTAGTGCGATCTCAGAACATAGGAATATATTACAACAATTGTGTGAAGTTTACAAGTACAATTAAAGCACAATTCATAGAATGATGTGACTAGTCCAACCTGGGACTGGAAAGTTGAAATCACCTTTCCCATGCAGAAGAAGCTGATTATATTAAATCTGTAAATACAGTGGGTAATGTCATTAGTACAGGACAAGAGAAGGTTAAAGAAAACAAGACTTGTAAGACTTGTTTAGATGTAGTGTACACATTTAAAGCACCATTCATAAATGGGACAGAACTTTAACGTGTCACCAAACCACATTTTCTACTAGTGGAATGGTACTGTCTGCACCATTCTCAATTACAATAACCACCTATGAGCCAGGGCATCTAAGAATAAATAGGTATTTTATACATGAGGCATTAGTACTTTGCCTCAGGGATAAATACCAAAATTCATTAAAAAAGTGTTGTGCCAGACTTGTGTGTTTATCTTCATCATGAGTAGGGTTAGCAATTATTAACTAAATCTCCAGAACCCCCAAACCACTCCTTTAATTCTATACTGTTTTGCCCCTCTCTGTTAATGTGGTCCTCACTGGCTACAAAATGGAGTATGAATAAAGCAGGCTGAACCACCATCTGGCACTGAACTTTAAAAACAACAAAATAAAAGCAAGAAAAAACCTGAATTACACTCCGTTCTTATTTCAAACCAAAAACTTTATTACACACACACACACACACACACACAGACACACACACACACACACACACACACACACACACACACACACACACACACACACACACACACACACACACACACACAAACACATTCCGGATTTTTTTTTGTATTTAAATAATGGAGTAGCTATGTCCTCCTTATCATCTTGGTCTCACTACTCTGTAATGCCACAACTGCCAGTCAGCTGTACATTGTTAAAGCCTCTCTTCAGTCTTCTTAAACACTGCATCTCATACAGAATACTATGTTATATTTAACCACCCATTGTAGAATCCTATGTTATATTTAACCACCCACTGTAGAATGCTATGTTATATTTAACCACCCACTGTAGAAGGCTACATTATATTTAACCACCAATTGTAGAATGCTATGTTATATTTAACCACCCACTGTAGAATTCTACTTTATATTTAACCACCCACTGTAGAAGGCTACATTATATTTAACCACCCATTGTAGAATGCTACATTATATTTAACCACCCACTGTAGAATTCTACTTTATATTTAACCACCCACTGTAGAAGGCTACATTATATTTAACCACCCATTGTAGAATGCTACGTTATATTTAACCACCCACTGTAGAATTCTACTGTATATTTAACCACCTACTGTAGAATGCCACGTTTTTATTTAACAACCCACTGTAAAATGTTACGTTATATTTAACCACCCATTGTAGAATGCTACATTATATTTAACCACCCACTGTAGAATGCTACGTTATATTTAACCACCCATTATAGAAAGCTACGTTATATTTAACCACCCACTGTAGAATGCTACATTATATTTAACTACCCATTGTAGAATGCTATGTTATATTTAACCACCCACTGTAGAATGCTATGTTATATTTAACCACCCACTGTAGAATGATACATTAAATCTAACCACTCACTGTTGAATGTTACGTTATATTTAACCACTCACTGTAGAATGCTACATTATATTTAACCGCCCACTGTAGAATGCTATGTTATATTTAACCACCCATTGTAAAATGCTATGTTATATTTAACCACCCACTGTAGAATGCTATGTTATATTTAACCACCCACTGTAGAATGCTATGTTATATTTAACCACCCACTGTAGAATACTACGTTATATTTAACCACCCACTGTAGAATGCTACATTGTATTTAACCACCCATTGTAGAATGCTACGTTAAATATAACCACCCATTGTAGAATGCTACATTATATTTAATTACCCACTGTAGAATGCTACATTATATTTAACCACCCATTGTAGATACCTCCTTTCACCTATTCCTTACTTTGCTATTGCAGTCATTTAATAACTCATAGTTCATAAGTCCTTTCTACTTCAAATCTTGGTGTAAACGACAATTTCACCAACTCTTTCTCCACACTGAGTATGATTTTTTGAGATCCACTGATGCATTTAAAACATCCTGGTATTCACATCCTCCTTGGCACTAAAGACTACATTTCCATAACCAACATGCCTGTCCAACACATAATGCTAGTATTGTACTGTGTATGTATGACTCCGTTTATCCATTGCTTAATGTGCTAACATTTTTATAGAATAAGTCACAGTTCAAGACTCCTTTCTACTTCTGCTTCATCAGCAGACGTCACCTTTACCACATCTGTCTCCATCCACCCTCTGATTTACAGCTATCCACGGAGTCAGTTAAATTTTTCTAATATCCTCTTCTTCATCAACACCAGCAGGATACTTTCCTAAACTACTCTAAATTTTTCAACATTCTACTTAAACAGTTGAAATACTTCTCTGAAAACTGCAAAACCTGTACCATCTCCTCATTTATACCCCACCACCCGTCTTGACACTCACCCATCTGCAACTCCATCCAATTATTGGTGCAAATCATTAAAGTAACCATACCCTACCAAAAATAAAAAGCGCAATTTGTTGATTGTCATTTTTCTATCTTATTTCCCACTTAGATACATCATGACAAAATTTCAGCTGAACTTTTTGGTATTTCTCCTCTTTAAGGCCATGAACTGTTAATGATCTGCTGCCTGAATTCTCTCAACCTCCATTCGCTTATTGTGTGACACTGAACAAATCACTAAACCAGATGGTGCTCTGAGACAACTGGAATATCAGTCTGGGCTCTACAGTTGTCTCTTAGACCACTTGCCTGTTATCCACCTATGAACCTACAAATACATATATTAAAAATGAAGCACTCTTTATCCATTAAAGCTTAGCTACTTCCCTGGATAATTTATTTTTTACTTTGCATACATTGCCATTCTTAACCACTCCCACCTCCACTTCACTCGCATCTCTTCCCAGCTAAAAAAAAATAATCATACTTCTCATTTAATACAGTGAAAATAATTAACCTGTTGCCTGGTAATCCTCATTTTGTCCAGTTTACCATATGACTTGCTACTCGATATTCTACTGACTTGTAGCAATCTAGAAAATAATCTAGGTCTGCCGATTGTCTGCATTACTCTCTAAATTTAACTCCCCATTCTCCAGTTGTGTTGCACATAATTCAGACATTGTGGGCATTGCTGAATCCTGAGTTAAAACTGACACTGTAAATCTTAAGTTATCACCATCCAGGGCACAATGATATCTTTAACAATCATCACTGAAAAACACAAAGAGGAAGAACACTTATCCGAATTAAAAAAAAAAATCTAAGCAAGTCAGAGAGTACAAAGTACATCAGTCAATGACTCTGACCCCGACCAGTTACTAATTCAACTTAACATCACCAGTATATTTATTGTTCTTCCTCTGACATACTTATTCCCAAACAATTTTTGCACATCAAATTCCTAAAAGCTATAGTAGATAACACAGGAAGAAACCTTCCTTCTTCCACATAAGAGGGTTAATCTCCTAAAGCATAGAATAGGACCATAGGCATTTGTGCCCTCATGGTCTGGCAACTACTGACCTAACTCCTGACTATACTCCTACCTGTCTTGCATAAGCTAATGGAAATAATATTGAAAAGGCAGCCTTTCATGTTTTGTGGTATAAATGGATCTGCCTCAGATGTGAATATTTACTGATTTATTTATTTCCAGTTTGATGACCTGGGAGGTTCACTGGGCTCAGGGAGCCTGTTTTCGGTGGAGGTCTGGGGAGAAAAGCTCTGCATTACATATTTTAGTTACATATACAATCATAGTAAAGAAGACACAATTACAATTACATTTCATGCTACAGAACAGGAATAAATTCTTTGGTTACATAGTATCTAAATATTTAGGATGGCAGTGGTAACTTAATTGAGAGGGAGAATAAAGACTTAGAAGGAAAAGAGAGAAAAAAAAGGTGGGATAGGTTATTTATAATACGTACAATTGTGTTATTTACAATATGTACATTTATGTTAGGTTAGCTTGTACTCAGAGTTAGTCAGGAGTTTAAGGGGTGGATTGATTATTAAGCTAGGTGGAGAGAGTGCAGTTGCATTTCCTGTTAGAGGAAAGGTAGAAATGTGGCTGAGTTTTAAAGTTTTCAAAGTTTTCACAATTCCTTAGAGTGGAAGGAAGAGAATTCCATTTTTTAGCTAAGGAAAAAGATAGAAGCAGTTGACCAGCAGGACGATTGGGTTTGCGGACAGTGATTAGGTTTTGGTGAGTAGATCTTATGAGTTCTCTGAGGGGTGTAAAGTTGAAGGATGTTGGTTAGTGCTGGGCACTTAGTAGGTTGAAAAATTAGTCTGTGGGCTGTAGTAATTTGGAGATAGTCTAGATGGTTGGAGAGTCCAAGCCAATTTAACAAATGAAGGGCAGTACAATGATGGGAGGAGAATTTGGCTTTGGTTGCGAATTTAGAAATCTTATTATAACAGACTTCCAATTTGGAGGAAAGAGAGGCAGATAAATTTGTTAGTAGAGGAGTGCCATACATTAGTGAGGGGAGCAGATAGGTAGTGGCAAGAGTTTGTCTGGTGGAAGGAGAGAAAAAGTGGATGTTTCCATATAGCATGCCAAGTTTTATATGGGTTTTCTTAATGTTTTGCTGGATGTGAGTGTCGAATTTTAGGTGTTTATCAATAGTAACCCCAAGTAGTTTAGCGAAGGGAACAACCTCTATAGTGGAGTTGTTTTGGCCAATAATTAGGAACGAGTTTTTATCAAGAGGAGAAGCTTTTGAGGGAGAGTAATAGTATTTTGGATTTGTTGGCATTTAGCAAGAGGTGTTTTTGGAGCATCCAGTTTTCAGGTGAGAAGAAAGCAGTTTGGGTCACTGTTTGTAGCTCTCAGAGGTTAGAGGCGCAGCAGACTAAAGTTGAATCATCTGCATATTGTACAATTTTGGTCTTGGGTATGGCTTTGTGGAAATCATTAATAAAGATGTATACCATTGGACTGAGTATGGATCCCTGGGGTACCACAGTGGGGGTAGGAAGGAAGGTTGAGGTGCCTTTCCCCCATTTCACAGCGTGAGACCTGTCAGAGAGTTAGCTTGAGAACCAGGATAAGGTATTCTGAGAGAGATTAATGTTAGAAAGATGGTTCAAGAGATGGGTGTGGGAGATGGTATCAAATGCCTTGGACAGATCTAGTAGAACTGTTGATACTATTTTTCCAGAGTCATGGGCAAGATTTATTTCCTCTAAGAAGGAGAGAAGGGCAGTGATAGTACTATGGCCAGGTCGGAAGCCATGTTGGGTTGGAGTGATTAGCTGGTGATTGGCTAGGAATGACATAAGCTGAAGGTGAATGCATTTTTCCAGAAGTTTTGAGATTGGGAAGAGGATAGCTATGGGGTGGTAGTTAGAGATGCTATTGTTTTTGTCTCCTTTATGGAGAGGTAGAATAAAGGCAGCATGCCATAATTTGGGCACATAAGATTCCTGCATGGATCTACTGACCAAGATGCTAATGGGGAGAGCGATACCATCTGCGACTATTTTTAGGAAGGAAGATGGGATATTGTCAGGGGCATTGGAGCATGGTTTTAATTTAGAGAGTATTTTTTTATGTGGGAGGTTGAGATGGGTTTAAGTTCAAATACTGGAGGAGGATTGGGGGCAGAGGGTGATGTAGGAATAATGCTTGACAGTGTAGATGCAGCAGCACCATGACTGCTAAGAGTCTGGTGGACACAAACTCTAAACTTCATTTTCAGAATAGTCAGTGTAACTGCCTGGCTTGACCTTTCCAAGGCATTTGACTTCATTTTCCTGAGCCCCATAGATACTGACTTGTCACAAGATCCTCTTCTGTGTTTCTATGGCTAGAACAGTGAGAGAAAGTTTTAGGCCAAACAGAAGCACTAATTATCAAAATTATCTGGTTTCACATCTGGGAGTTCTACAGAGCATGCAGTTTTATCCTTTATTTTTCTGATTCTATTAATATAAATGACTACACAGCCTGCTTGCCCTTTTACAATCTGGTCTTTCTTCCTATTACATAACCTGCCAATGAAAAGACATTACGCATGACAAAGGAATTTAAACTGATTTTGTATTGGTTCACTGTGATCTCACCCTCAACTAGTATTGTGGAACAAGTTCTATGGTCTCTGGCATTTTAGCATCTTCAAATCTTTATAGCTAAATGGTCTATCAAATGTTTGAAAGGTTTGTAGTGGAGAATGTCACTTTATTCAAATATCTGAGTAAAACAATGGACTCTCTTCTTGAATTCAGGCTTTATCTGCTACCAAACAAGCTGATTTCTTAAGGCACTGAGCACTGAAAGTCATAAGACATCTTCTTATGGAATCTAAGTTGCTAGTATTGAGCAATACATTCATCTCAACTGTTAAATTACTTCAGGTTCACTAGAACAATGTGTCTCAGCTAAATTCCCATTTGGGACAGCTATGAATAATATGAATAATCAAACACTATCTTGTCACACTTTTGCATAAAGGTTACATCCGCCACAAGTATCACATCCATGTTCCACTCAGTGTAACATTACTGTCTTCAAAAGGTCAACAGATTCTTCCACTGTGCTAAAGCTTCACAGAAATAACTTCTACATGACTGCTCCACACTACAGAATCCACTATTTACTCAGTTAATGGAAACATAGAATACTGACTAGTTCAATGACAAACCTACTGGCCATCTCCTCACTAGGAGTGCTTGCATTTACACTGGACTTCCTGATCTCTACAAACCACAGCCTTCATCTTTCCTCTCCTACCCAGCTTCTGAGATCTTAAAGTAAAAGCTTAGTACAGAGATACGTACAATCATGTGTAGCTAAAACAATGATAGCTTTATTAAAACATAATACCTTGCTGTTAGAATAGCTAGCAGACTGCTTCTATCTGCTTTGGTTGGACATATTGCAATTATGAGGGCAAAGAGGTATAAACCTATAAGTATAACTTAGGTGACCTGAATTCATCAAGCAGGTTATTTTCAGGTCTACTTGCATCTCTTCAGGATAATGGGTTGGGTGATGTGCTAGAATGGGTGTGCTATTCTTTGTAGCCATGATGGATACAACAACACAGAACGGGATTGGGTAATGCATGCGGCAGGACTTGCATGGTACTTCTGCTCAAGCAGGGGGTTAGAATATTCATATTCAATAGCCTACTGACCTATATTAGACCACCAGTACATACATAACTAGGTCTCTCACCTGTATATACATCAATCACAGAGACAGCCTCAGTATGATGACTGCTCTCCAGCCATTCCACTTCTTAATCATTGGGACACTCTCTGCTCAACCTGGATAAGCAGGACCTATACATTAAGAGATACAGCCAGGATGTCTCCCCAGGTATAGGACATCGTAGAACCCTTGCAGGTATGGTCAGACAGCCAGACCCCTATCTGGTGAAGGACAGAATCAGGGGTTGTTTAAAAGGTGGCAGTATGGCCCCTACGGTAGACAGGCACTATAGACTGGGAAGAATACTGAAATCAGTGGTAGCTACACCTGTTCACACTCAATGGTGCCAAAGCCAGGGGCTGTTAACAAGGAGGGTACCCTTAGGGTAAATACTAATCTGGCTACATCTTATTCAGTCCACTTGTATTCTGTAATTGTATATAAAACCTATAGCTACATCATGCCTTTTGCCTATACTGTGGCTGAAAAAAATACAACGCAGATCAGCCAACTATGACGACAATAAATAAATAAACCAAATTATTTACAAAAGCCTGTAATGCATGCTTAAATCCTCCAAACATTACTTTTCCCACAGTACCTTAATACTGGACTCACCCAGTCAGTCAGCCATACCAAGTGACGATATTTAACTGATGGCCATTCCATACATCCAGTAATGAGGTAGAGTCATGATGAGAAACTTTGTTTGCTGTCCATGGGACCTGCTCATGGTTTAAGAATTAAAAGTGCAAACCCTGTCCTTCCCACTTTGAAACACAGCATGAGTCTGTCAGTTCAGTCACAGTAAAGGAAATAATTGCTGGAACAGCTTAAGGCAAGCAAAGAAAGCAGAGATAATATAAAGCACATGATACATTCAATAATGCATGTCAGAGGCATTTTTTCCCATCCCTTCAAGTTTCAGAGTGTTCCTCACTTCACTTTTATTTTCCATCCAGTTGTTTAAAATGTCAGTAGTTATGTTCCTATCCTATATTTATGACTCCAATACAGAAATATCTAGAAAGATGAAAGGATACCTCAAACCTCTCATATAGGAAGACAAATTAATTAATTATGGGAGTATCAGCACTTCCCAAATAGAGGCACAATACATGAGTCTCTGTTGATTTTTGAAATAACAGATGGAGATAGATTTCCCAAGTATGTATTGCTCATTTCTATAAATAGTGGAATGATGGGAAATAGTCTTAGCCCCCATGAGGAAAAAAAAATAATCTCTGAAGTCTTTGTAAAATACAGTCTTTTCCCTCCATAAATCTTGGCAACAGTAATAAAACTGGATTGAAGATACACATCTTATGAATCTGTTCTTTTTTTACCTTCAACTGTTAATTAGTCTACCTGTCAGAAATTACATTATGAATTGTGCATTCCAAATATTAAGTCAGTGTTGACAATGGAGGCATCTACACATTTGCCTTACGTGTGTGTGTGTGTGTGTGTGTGTGTGTGTGTGTGTGTGTGTGTGTGTGTGTGTGTGTGTGTGTATATACGTAGATAATGCGTATAACAATACTCAAGCAGTAGGTCTCTCAGGTCATTTGACAAAACTCTCATAGAGGTCAATAGATCTAACAACACATATGGTGACTCTCTTTTCTCCCATAAAGTGGCCAAGATTTGGTACAATTACCTCAAAACATACTCAACACCAAAAGCACATCCAAATTCAAACTTCTCCTTAAGGAACATTTCAAACTTACATGGCTATGTCCCTGTAGTAGGCCTGACTGGTCTCTACTTGTGCTTCCTTTTAAAACTAACATGGCTATGTCCCTGTAGTAGGTCTGACTGATGTCTACATGTGCTCCCTTTTAAAACTAACATGGCTATGTCCCTGTAGTAGGCCTGACTGGTCTCTACTTGTGCTTCCTTTTAAAAGTAACATGGCTATGTCCCTGTAGTAAGCCTGCCTGATGTCTATTTGTGCTTCCTTTTAAAACTAACATGGCTATGTCCCTGTAGTAAGCCTGAGTGGTCTCTGCTTGTGCTTCCTTTTAAAACTAACATGGCTATGTCCCTGTAGTAGGCTCGACTGATCTCTACTTGTGCTTCCTTTTAAAACTAACATGGGCATGTCCCTGTAGTAGGCCTGACTGATGTCTACTTGTGCTTCCTTTTAAAACTAACATGGCTATGTCCCTGTAGTAGGCCTGACTGGTCTCTGCTTGTGCTTCCTTTTAAAACTAACTTGGCTATGTCCCTGTAATAGGCCTGACTGATCTCTGCTTGTGCTTCCTTTTAAAACTAACATGGCTATGTCCCTGTAGTAGGCCTGACTGATGTCTACTTGTGCTTCCTTTTAAAACTAACATGGCTATGTCCCTGTAGTAGGCCTCACTGGTCTCTACTTGTGCTTCCTTTTAAAACTAACATGGCTATGTCCCTGTAGTAGGCCTGACTGATCTCTACTTGTGCTTCCTTTTAAAACTAACATGGCTATGTCCCTGCAGTAGGCCTGAATGATGTCTGCTTGTGCTTCCTTTTAAAACTAACATGGCTAATTCCTTGTAGTAGCCTGACTGGTCTCTACTTGTGCTTCCTATTAAAACTAACATGGCTATGTCCCTGTAGTAGGCCTGACTCATCTCTACTTGTGCTTCCTTTTAAAACTAACATGGCTATGTCCCTGTAGTAGGCCTGACTGATGTCTACTTGTGCTTCCTTTTAAAACTAACATGGCTATGTCCTTGTAGTAGTCCTGCCTGATGTCTACTTTTGCTTCCTTTTAAAACTAACATGGCTATGTCCTTGTAGTAGTCCTGCCTGATGTCTACTTTTGCTTCCTTTTAAAACTAACATGGCTATGTCCCTGTAGTAGGCCTGACTGATGTATACTTGTGCTTCCTTTTAAATCTAACATGGCTATGTCCCTGTAGTAGGCCTGGATGGTCTCTACTTGTGCTTCCTTTTTTTCTTTTCTTCCCAATTATCATCCTTCCCCTTTAACCCCTTATCTTTTTTGCATCCTTTCTTCCCTTCCTTACTTTATCAATTTCTTTTTGTCTCCTACTTTCATGCTGTCTACTCTCATCCTATGCCTATTTACAACTCAGTTAACTTCCTATTTTCAGTATATATGATTTTTTTCCCCAATGAAACTTCATTAATATTACTAAATTGTATAACAATATCTATAGGGACATGCTTGTCAAAATATGTTTTTAAATGTTTAAATATTTATGTTTATTTACCCTTGTGTAAGTTTTTAGAAACTTTAGTAACTGTGGAAACTTTTCTCCCAGGCCTCCGCTGAAAACAGGTCTGCTTAGACCAAGTTGGACTTTCCCAGTTAAGAAATGTAAATAAATAAATAAAATATATGGGTGTGTATGTATGTATATATAAATATATATGTGTGTTTGTGTGTGTTCATACACACACACACACACACACACATATATATATATATATATATATATATATATATATATATATATATACATATACCCATATATACACACAGACACATGCACACACACACACACACACACACACACACACACACACACACAAACTTTTTCTCTGCTCTGTAGCATATGCTAGATGTCTCCAATACTTTTCTCAGCTGGTTCATTAGCTGTGTCAGAAATGACAGCCAGGCATCTCAGTGTTAGGTCAGGCTCTCACCCACCAGTATTCAATAACAAGGTTTCTACTTAGCCTATTTTTTCCCTATTTGGTGAGAATGTCAGCTGGTAGGGAGCAGAACAGTTTTCAGGATGATGAAGTGGCCTATCCACCCGTCCCTTTCCATTTGGAGTCACTGTGAGCTCTGTACAGGTAAGTGATCAAGTCCACTGTAGAACTTCAGCCATGATGCAGGCCAAACAGCAAGGACATATTGCAATAAACATATTCTATATTTATATGTTTGTATCTGCTCATCTGTATCTGTATATCTAATGATGCATAAACACACACATTGTTCCAGCACAGTACACAGATACCAATGCACCAAATATATTATCTTTCCTATACGATTTTATTTATTTATTTGCACTGTTAGCCATGGTAGAGCACTGACCCACATGGACCTTTCTGTGACTTAGACACAGCAGGCAAACGGCAGATGAGAGAATCAAACTCTGGGCAGCCCTGGACTACATCAAGTAGCTCAATAAAGCTCATATCTTTCTTCCTCTGCACTTACTGCCAGAATAAAAACAGATCCATGAAGTATCAAACTGAACAAAAGAATTGCCATTTTTTTTGCAAGGTGGCAAAACTTCACCCTACCCACTTGCTTAGAAATATTAACTCCAGAGTTGTACACCTATGGGTAAAAGAGAAACTCCATGCAAGGGACTACTCAGCTGCCAAACTAGCTGTGATTTTGCAGTCTAACTCACTGACAAGAAAACACTGTCAAAGATAAGCAAAATCAGGGAAGTTATTGGGTGGCTAACATAAAACCAGACAGATACTAAAACATCCAAAAACTAATAGGCACAAGACAAAACGAGTGCACACTGCAAAGTCCAACAAGGTTTATTAGCTGAGTAAAACAAGCTTACAGCAATCAGTAGTCCGGTGCACACTCCGGTAACTGCCAAGCAATGAAAAGTTAAAAATGATCTGGCTGCACAGAATCCAAGTCACAAAGTGTAAAGCGCTTTTTGTTAGGAAACACTTCTCCTAACTTCTTCAGAAGTTACTGATTGCTGTAAGCTTGTTTTACTCAGCTATTAAACCTTGTTGGACTTTGCAGTGTACGCTCGTCTTGTCTTGTGCCTATAAAGCCAGACAGACACTAACCCGACTGTATGATGACACACACGTACATATATATATATATATATATATATATATATATCTGTGTGTGTGTGTGTGATCAAATTTGCAATCGGTCAGCCAGTGTTATGGTCAACTATGCTGTGGTCATCTACAATGCAATATGTAACTTACTGCACTGCAGTTGACATTACGTAGCTGTAGAGCCAATAAATGTAAGTAAGGGGTTGTGGTGTCAAAAGCCCCATGTTGGGGGATGAGGGAGGCATAGCCCACATGGAAATGCTGTACTGTTAGTCTTGTGCAATTAGGGATTCGGAATGTCTTCTGTGTTTGTAATGTGTGCTCTGCATAACTGAAGAACCAAACCAGCAAATGGAACAAGCAGGCAAGAGGTAGAAATACACCACTTTAATAGTTCAAAAAACACACGTTCAACAATATTCCACGTGTGCTCTGCATAACAGCCACAAAAACAATGTTTTTACAGCCTTTTATGATTGGTAGTAAGAATATACAAGATAATGCTGAACTGTGCAGTTAGGACTACAAAGCAGAGATTCTTGATGAAATTTGTACCTGCTGACATTTGGGTGACAGTGTAAAGGTCGAGTGAAGTTGCCGTCAGCATTTGTTGATGTACTCATTACACGTACACATACATACATATACACATACATACACATACACATACACACACATACACAAACGCATACACATACCATTCAGGCCACTGTAGTCTTCTGTTCTTCAATAGGAAGCTTTGCTTTAGAAAATATATACCAGCTAACAGAAACTGCGTTACCAAAACAAATCAACAAGATTAAAAAGAATCTAGTTATCTGCTTAAAAGTACTGTGTGCGAGAACTGCTTCCATGACACAAGCGAAATCAAACTCTTCTCTGCCATTATCTAATGCTGACATTTTTAAATACTTTTCTCAAATAAACTGAGCATTCTAAGTTAATTTGTAAATTTGCAAATAAATAATTAAGCCAAAATGTGTTGCCATTTGGATCTTTTGCATATCCACTGCACATTATAATGCAGAATAATTTATATTGTAGAATAGTTTAGTATAGAATCTTATTATACAAAGCAGTTAATGGGCTGAATCATTAGCATCTCACATTTATAGGCATTCACTAAAAACATAAGGCCTCAGCAAATTATCTGTTTATGAACTTTCTACCCTTTTCAAAGCTTTGTTTGCAAATCCTTTTATTTTTGTAACTGCTGTACATAGTAATCCCTGCTGCTTTCCTTCCTGCTTTATTGCCAAAAGCTATTTGTTGACACAAATACATTTTAGAAATTACTGTATATACTTACTCATGGTTTTGATACTGCCTATAAATTTGCATTTAGCTATATTAATTCTTTTTAGCCTCTGTGCATGAATCATGTATGGAAAAGGTGCTTGGATCAGCCTACCTACCCAGATAACACAACTAAATAAATAAAAACAAGGATGTTTTCCTCTTTACAACTAGTATAGCAATGGATCTTTGCCTGTTCCCAAACCAATATGCTAAAATACATACACTTCTAAGCTACTTTCTTTACTTAATGCTAATCTATAGGCCTCAACATACATTAAAACACACTTATTATACGATTGGCCATTAACATTCCAAAGGCAGCATGTTGATTGGTCAGCCCAATCAGCGTGCCTGTTGTAAAGTGAGAATACCGACCAGAAAAGTCTGGCTGCTAAAGTATCATTAAAATGCCAGACTTTTTTTTCTGTTAAGCAAATAATAGTTTTTCTTGTCTGCAAAAATGCAGGCATGGAACAAATGCATTTTGTTTTACATTTTATCCCCATTTATCCTGCATGGTACTGTAGCCATGCAAAGGGACATCAAAAGAAAGAAATTGTACTGCACTGTTGAGCCATTAACAGTTATTTCTATTTTGTAGAGAGTGTCTCACAATCACCTTTTTTTGTCTAAAATACACTTTATCCCCATTTAACTTTGATTCTGCACAGTGCTGTAAAATGCCATATATCGGGACATCAAAAGAGAAAAAGTGTAGCGCATTGTGAAAGTGTGGTCTGCTGTATTATAGCAATAACTGATGATGTTCTTTCCTTAGTACAATGCACACATATTCATGTTTTAAATAAAAGATCAAAAGGTATGTATGAGGCCACAAAAAAATACAAGGAAAATCAGGTACGTTCTGCAAACTAAAACAGATCTTATTTTCCTTTTATTTTCCCTTCTCTCTCATACCTCTAAGCTATCAGGGGGTTACACTTTTTTTCCTTTCAAAAGAATATCAACAGAGATTATCCTTTCTCCATTGGCTGCTTACTAAACCAGTGATGTACTGTAAGCCTGGGAATACAAGTCTCATATGCATGTGCAGTACATCATCAAAGAGCAGAATCAGGAAACATCCCAGAACACCACCACAGTGCTGTCACACAAAGACATTATTTACAAAAAGTAAGTACCTTTTTATTAAATAATATCATTTTATAATAGCAATAACCAAATCTTGGGCGTGGTGTGGTATATTGAAGATTTACCCATGTTTTGCTTTGCTTAATCACTTGGGCTTCACCCTTGTGATTAAACCACATCAACCATGGGGAAATCATCAATATATCACCACCACGTCATTGGTTATTGCTATAATATCAAGTACTATGTGGTATGACATCTAACTCTACTAGTATGTCTCTGTTACATTCAGTTTATTTACAATAAAACCTCCAGCAAGGTATTAATGAAGTACAGGTCACGCCTGGCTACATCAAGAGAAGAAAAATCTGCAGGATTAAAGTTATTCAAACATGTTCAGTCACTCCCTATTAAGTGGCAGTATTCATATACAGTTATATTAATCACTTAAGGAAATGAAAAAGGCCTGTTTCTTTTATCTGACCTGGATTTGGATTGACTACCTTGATATAGTATGCCTTAAGAGACTGAAGAAATCATGTAATCTAACCAAAGATGTTTATCACCTATTGTAATAATAGGAAAGTGATGTATTTACCATTACAATAGATCCATGTTGCCTTATTTCCATCCAGTTTAACTTGTGAGTTGTCAAATACAATTGGATCCGACCTTGGCGCCTTCTTCTAGAGCTTTGGATCCAAGTCTCTGACTTCTCTCCTACCCATAATTCCCTCTTTCTACCTAATTTACCTCAAATCAAGTTTGCTGACTCTTGTTAACTAAAAAGAATTCTATTTGATAAGTTTAATACCCCCTGTATAAAAAAGGCTCAAAAGATTTCTAAGCTTGCCATTATGGATGACGTCCCTAAAACAGGCAAGGCCTTGGTCAAGGACTGTCCAAACACCAGAAGTTTATAGATGTCAATTTGGAATGGGGAAGGGGGGAGGGAGAAATGTTGAACCAGACAAAAATAAGGCAACATGGATCTATTGTTATGGTAAGTATATAACTTTCATAGCTGATGGTGGTGTATTTTTGTCTGACTCAGCTTGTGGGACAGATTTCCAATCTGCCTAAAAAGGACCTGTGTGGTATCAAGAAAGGACATTCCTGAAAACTGTAGAAGTACAGGAAGCAGAAGCTCTAAATTGTACATCCAGTTTGTAATGAGGAACCATTGCCCAAGTTGTTGCTGCACAGATGTCATCAATGGGAACTGTTTTTATGAATGCTGTATATATAGTCATTGCTCTTGTGGAATAAGCTTTTGGTTTCAAATGCAGTGTTAAACCCAGATCCTTATATATATAAAGGAAATACAGCCTGAAAGCCAATTAGAAATTGTAAATTTTTACACATGACTTTCTAATTTTGCTTTAGAAAAGGAAACAAACATCTGATCTGACTTTCTAATATCTTTGGTGCAAGTAAAATATGTGTAGTCTGTGAACATCTAGTGCCTGCAGCATATGCTCACTTTTTTTAAAGAAATTGGTCAAAAAGACTGGCAAACCAATGGATTGATTTAAAGTTGCTTTGGATGACACTTCTGTTTGCATTGACTCTCTGTCTTTATAGAAAATAAGGAAATGTGGCTTGCATGAAAGCACTTGTAATTCAGAAATTCATTTAACAGCTGTAATAGCAACTAGAAAAACAATTTTACAAGAAAGATATTAAAGATATGCAGATGCTACTGGTTTAAATGGCTTCTGAGTTAAAGACTGGAGCAAGATTGTTACATCCTGTGGATGAACTGGGTCCCTAATTGGAGGCCTCAGGAAGAATGCTCCTTCGAAGGATGATTTAGAGACTCTAACAAAAGCAATGGAAATGTCATTATGACCTATGTGCAGATTTGATATAGCAGCCAATTGTACTTTAAAGGTAGAAAAACTAGATTGTTCTGAAAGAAATTCCAAAATCGATGGAAGGGAAGCTGAAAAGGAGTCCAGTCTCTTTGATAAGGCCCAAACAGAAAATCTTTTCTAGTTAATTTTGTAAATCTTTTTAGTCAATTGTTTTTGAGAAGATGTAATTATGTGAACTAAAGAAACAAGAACAGTGTGTAGGTAAAACCAGGCAGGATACAAAATGCAAAACTAATGCAGGGTTGATCCCGAAAGCTTTGTGATTTTTTTTCCTGTTTGGAATAAAAGCTGCATTTTCCCTCAATGTTTCCAGGCTTTGGATTTTTTTAGTAATGTAATTATGTGAACTACCACAAGAGGACATCCTGGTACCTCTGACTAGCATTAAAATTGGAAAAAACATGCAGTCAATTTTAGGGCTTGTAGATCTGATAGAGGCATCCCAGATGGGTGACTAAGAAGATCTGGAATGGAATCCAGCACTCAGGGCAGATATACCAACTGAGGCCAAAGGAATGGAACCAATCCTGCTGGGGTCAGAATAGCTCAATGAGAATCACCTTGGTCTTGTACCTTGTGGCTTTCTGAATGAATTTTATCAGGAGGGGTATTGGTGGAAATGCATAGAGGAGACCTGGGACCACGTGTGTACTAGATCATCTCTTAGTGACTGTACATGTGGAATGATAAGGGCATAGTAACTGCTGCACTTGTTGTTTAAGTGACAAAGAGGTCACAGCAAGATTAGCCCCAGTGGTTAAAAATCTCCATTCCCACTGTCTAGTTGAGGGACCAATCATGAGGCAATAGGATCAATCTGCTCAGTTTATCTACCAGTACTTCCTCAATCCCAGGTATGTGCTTGCTATAAAAAACAATGGGAAAACATCTCTCACTAACATACTCTAATGGAGTCCTGGCAAAGACGGTATTATAGTGTTACCCCTTATTTGCTGATGAACCATACCAATCACATATTGTCTGTCTGAATAGCTATCACACCCTTAGGTAGGCAGTCCTGGAGAGTCTGCAATGCAAGGAGGACTGCTCTCATCTCCAAGATGCTGATATGAAGATTAGCCTCTACAGGTAGCAAAATATCTTGAACAGTCTTCCCCTTAAAATGCATCCCCCACCCTAAAAGGGAACTGTCTGTGGTTAGTGTGGCCTGGGGAGCTAGTAGAGAAAAGGGTCTCCCCTCTAAAACTAACGGAGAGTTTATCCACCACTTTATATGTTGTTTGTAGACTGGAGTGAGATGAATCTTGGTATGGAGGGGTTGAAGACTCTGTGACCATTGGACTGAGAGTAAACTGTAACAGTCTCATGTGACGTCTCACTCGTGGAACTAAAGTGATAGTAGAGACTATCATACCAAACAAATGGAGAATTAATCTTGCTTGTGGATGAGGATGTTGAATTACTTGCAAAGCCACCAGTCTTAAGGAGCACACTCTTGCTTCTGGGAGTTTGGCAATTTGTAGACCTGTGTTGATATGACAATCGATAAAATCCGTGGAGAGGGAAACAGTCATTTCTCTGTATGATTCACTGCAATTCTAAGAGGTCTGCACAATACTAGTCCTTGTTGTTGTAACAGTAGATCCCTAGAAGCCAATCATTGAGATATGGGAATACCAGGATCTTTTGCAGCCAGAAATAAGCTGCTACCAATTCCATGATCTTTGTGAACACCTGGGGGATGTGGTGAGAATGAGTGTCAGCCCTCTGAAATGAGAATAATTGGCTCCCTACTGGAAAAAGAGAAATTTCCTGGATTTTTTTCTGAATCATTATATGATAGTAGGAGTCCTGGAGATCTAAAGAACATATCCAATCATCATTGTGCAACAGGAGTAGTGTGCACTGAACCATGACTTTCCAGAACTTTGTCTGTCTCACAAACTGATTCAGGTGGCTGAAGACTAAAATTGGCCTGAGGTCCCTTGTCTTCTTAGGAACTGGAAAGAACATGGAATAGACTTTGGATTCTAACTGGTCAATGCAACTTGGAAACTTCTGTTGAAGATTCCAACTGATTGGATGGAATGTGGCAAATCTTTAACCTCTTCTTTGGAGAATACAAAAAGGGAATTACATAGTTTCAGGTGATTACCCTTTACACCAAGGAATCTGGAATATTGTTATGCAGGCTTGTGGGTATAAGGTTTAAATTCCCACAGCTGCCTCCACAGTGAGGCATTTGAGTAAACCTTGGGGGTATTTTTAATTTTTTTTTTGCTGAAAGGTCCACGGAAACTCTAATTATGCAGTCTGCCTCTACCTCTAGTGTGATGTATATTCAAGCCCCCACCCCCTTAACAGGTGGTCAGTCTCAGGAGTGTCGTGGAAAAATCCCTGTGATTTTATGAACCACATTTTCTTACCATCCCTTTGATTCCTGGAAAAGGATCTTTGCAGGGTGGAGAAATGGATTCCTATGGCAGATAGGGTCTTACAGTCTTGCTCACTCCTAGTAAGCATTTCTTTAACTTTTGGTCCAAATAGAATGGAGCCATTAAAAAGAGAATTAATTAAGGATACCTTGCAGCCTTCTACAAAAATTCAACATCCACATCCAGGCATGGCGACACATGATAATGCTTGTGCCAGGTCCTTCTACTGTACCTTCTGCTACGTTGGATAGCAGGTGCATCACTACATTAGAAGTGGACTGCAGGGTAGACATTTGAGTGTCCATTGTGTTCTGAACATCTGAAGGCAAGTTACCCGAGAGGGACTTGGGAATCTCCTTGATCAAGTCCCTCTGAAAATGAGTTAAGTGTGCAAGATAGTTCAGTGCTCTAAATGCAAAGCACACTAAAGCATATGCTTATTTTCCTAATCTACCCACTGCCCTTGACTCTCTGTTAGGTGATGGACAGAAGAACTCTCCTCAGTCAGTTCTTCCTTTGTGGCTGCTGCTACTACCGTGGCATCCTCTGGGGGTCCTTTCATTCAGTGCTTTCTACCTTTTTGGGGCTACTAAAATTCTGTCAGTTTTTTGGGGGAAATGGTTCTATAACACCATAGTCCATCCATGCCCTCTGTACCATAAGATCTGTGAAGGCATTTGGGGGGGGGGGGGCTGACCCAGGTCACAGATTAACCAGTTCTGAAATCTTCAAAAAACACAGATTCATCCAGACCAGGAGCTTCAGTGGACCAATACCCCTTCTGCTTCATCCGTTCCAGGATGTCTCCAAGGTGATGTCTTCTGGGGGGTATCGAGGGATCCTCCAGCCTCATCCAAATCTGGGTCCTCAGTGACTGACTCATTTGACTAGACCTAGGGGCCAATTGTGTACTACAGAAACAAGCCTTTATTCATTATAGACAAATGATCCTCTCCTGTGCATGTCTGCTTCCTTGGAACATGCCTTTGGAGTTCTCAGGCAGACAAGTTGGAATCAGACTGGAAACTCGAGTGTCAAGTAGCCTCAAAGATTATTTGTTCTGACTATCCCTCTTGATTTGAGTGAGAGGTATTAGCAGCATGTTCTACTGGGTGTTGAGATGGATCTGAACACGGTGCACACAACTGCCTTCTTGGCCCAGCCAAGGTCTTTTTCTCAGCCTCTGAAGCCAATGTCATAAGTCTAGCTGAGGAAGCACTCCCTCTGTCAACTGACTCAAAAAGTCTCCCTTCTCTAATTAAGGTTAGCTGTGAGGAAGACCTTGGACCAAGCTGTTGAGTGTTGAGGCCCTGAGAGAAAGAGATGTCCCAAGAACCATGGAGTCAACTACACCACCAGGAATGTCACATGGATGCTTTGGCTCCAGGGCACATCTTGATCTAACAGCAGCAGAGTCAAGACAGTAAGGGAGACAGTCGATGCCAAAGTTCCTTGGACTATTGGATCTAACTGAGGTGTGCTGGAAGGGTTTAGACCTGAGGGAACCAGTTTCAAGAACTGAACCAGTATCTGAGAAAAATGTGATGAGGTTTATGGGCATGTGCTTGGACCTCCCTTCAGGGTCAACACCAGAAGGAATCCCAGTTGGATTTGCGCCTCAAAAATGTCCTCATCATTTGGTCAACATTCATTTCCATGACAGTTCTGGTAGCTCAAACTGACCTTAATGATGACACTATAAAAGATGGTTGGTATGGAATTTATGTAAGACTAGTGAGTGGAGCCAAGGGCTCACCAGCTCCAGAGAAAAGCTATCTCAAGGCGAGGGAGTTTGGATCAGATTGATAGGTGGCTCCAACTACCTCAATATTTTGGGTACTGAAACCAACAGACAAGCTGGATCTGCAGACCTCTTCTGTAACTTTTCAGTTATTTTCTCATCTAATTTCCTTTCCTCAGACCTTCTTTCTGAAGACTTAGCTTTTATTCTGTGCCTCTCCTTAGGCTTAACCTTTTCTTTTCTATTCTCTGTGTTGGGAGAGGCTGACAGCTGTTTGGAATCAGAAGACATGACTGAAGCAGAAAACCATATCTGTGGGAGAAACAAGCATTTTATAATAAGTTTTTCCCTCCTACCTTGTATAGTCCTAGAACCAAAAGCAGCACAGATGTCACAACTTGCCTGTAAATGAGCACCTAAGTAGCACAGATAAAGGAAGTGCGGATCTTGGAGAGGGATCTTGTTCCACAAGCTGAACATTTTTTAAAGCCTGAAGGTTTGTGTGACCTCAGCAGACTATCGATAACTGACATTATTAACTACACTAACCTAATTATGTTAATAGGAATATGATAGAACTATCTGGAAACACACCAGAACACTCAAGTTAACTATGAGAAAAAAGTAATAAATCCTTAATCACTACAGCCTAACCCTAACATGTAACACTTTAGTATATTATGCTACAAAAACTTAAAGGGAGGAGTCACCAAAAGCAAAATATTGAAATTATTTCACTTATCATGAACGATTTATGAACACTCTCGGACACGTGTCTGGATGGAATAGGCATAAAACAAGATCTGAGGTAGCTTAGGTAGAAGGAGGGAATTATAGGTGGGGGAGGAGTCACAGCCTCAGATACAAAGCTCCAGAATAATGTACTGAGGTCAGATCCAACTGGATCTAACAACTCACAAGTTGAATCGGACAAAAATATGCAACATCAGATATGATATTTAAAATTCGATCATACAATAATAAAAACAAACAATAACTTTATTTTCAGTTTTACTTGAGCACTTATTTTGTAAGTATTGCTGTGTATGTCATATATAGAAAAAGGTTATTAAAATGTCTTTGAATTAATAAGTAAATAAACCCTCAAACTTCACAAGTAAAATAATACTAAATGACAATACGTTAGCAACATGCAAGAACAAATAGTCAGATATAACACAAGACAGCAATTAGGTCTGCATACATTAAGTCCATAAGATGAAATCCAAAAAGTCATTTCCAAAGCAATTATAAAAGTGTGACCCTCCAAACATTCTTTGACTAGTTTTTAAGGTCTACACTGCCTAGTTCCAAAAAAAATAAATAAATCTGATTGTGGCTGAGAAAAAGGACCAAAAATCTTAGTGCAGCTAACAACTATGTTAGCTACAATATTCCATGCCTACTGATTAAGGCAGCATGCTGTTTTAACAAAACCCTTCCAGTAGAAAAAAAATAATATATTTCATGCATTCCAGTTTGACAAGTCCAAAAAAAGTGTACAGCATACAATTACATAAGGGCAGCAAACACACAAAGATACAACAGTTACAGAGGGGACAGATGCAACATAATTGAAGTTTAATAGAGCAATTAAGGATAAGAAGGATCAGAACTAGCCATTGGTCAACTGGTGCCCTAGGCAAAAGGTCTCCACAGTGCCCCCTCCAACACCACCCTATGCCCTCATCCTGGTCTACCTACACCATCTAGATTATTGGAAAGGTGCCCCTGCTAGAGCAGTGCCTTAGGGGGCTAACTAGCTGGCCTATGCCTAAGGCTGGCTATGAGAAGGATATGTCATTGCCTCTCCTGTATAATGTGGGAGGCAGGCATCTTCAATTTTAAGATTCAACAATGCTTTCCCTATGCAATAGGGGGAGGGGATATATCTCCAATTTGAAAATCAATAAGCCATTGCTAAGAAGGTGGACTGTCTTCAAAGTGGTTTACTTTGACTGAAGTCTTATCTACCAACCACGTTGTCCACAGCCAATCTTAGGCTGACTAGGTCTGCCACTTGTGATATACTACAGTAATTTAAAACATTGTCCACGTCCAATCTTAGGCTGACTTGGTATTCCACTTGTGGTGTACTACAATAATTTAAAACATTGTCCACCGCCAATCTTAAGATGATTGGTGTACAACTTGTAGTGTACTACAGTAATTTAAAACATTGTCTATGGCCAATCTTAGGCTGACTTGGTGTGCCACTTGTGGTATACTACAGTAATTTAAAACATTATCCACAGCCAATCTTAGGATGACTCAGGGTGCCACATATGGTATACTACAATAATTTAAAACACTATCCATGGCCAATCTTAGGATGATAGATGCACAACTTGTAGTATACTATAGTAATTTAAAACATTGTCCACGACCAATCTTACAATGACTTGGGGTGCCACTTGTGGTATACTGCAATAATTTAAAACACTGTCCACGGCCAATCTTAGGCTGACTTGGTGTGCCACTTGTGGTATACTACAGTAATTTAAATTTGAATGCATGTGATGTTTGCAGCTCCCTCTTAAGTAAGCTCTTGTCTCACATATAAGTCTCGAAATATACTAAGTCTGAAGTCACAACAACTCAGAGGGAAGGAAAAATGTATTTCCCTTTTTCTGAGTTAGTGACACCTTGAAGACAGCATATATGTATTATTATTTCTGTTAAAGTGCAGAAACACTGATGTAGGCCACGCTGATGTCTGTACCTTGAAAACAATATCTAAACTAAATGCTTTCCTTTACGAATGACTGAAAATAAGTAAATAAATAAAATAAAATGAAACAATACATTTAGATGGCCTTTTTCTGAACAGTGATAGTGTTAGGTAAAGGGTATTTTGCAAGGTAATGTGTAGGACTGGGGAAAGAGGCAAGGGGTAGAAGCAGGTTCAGGATTAGGGTTATCACATATGAGTAAGGCAGAATGCAGGATACTGCAAAACTGTAAATTCCCAGTTCCAAACGTTCCGGTAATGTATGCCTTCACAAGCAAGCTTTTTTTTTGCTTGCTTATGGATTAACATTTAATCTTAACAGTACCAAGAATGAAACTAAAGAAAAGATGCTGGTTTGCTGCAGATAAATTCATAAAATAGTTTCCATCAATCACTACAGTGGCTGAATAATTTTTACTAATCAAAAAACAGCAAAACATTACCCTGCCATTTCCTTCCAAAACCAAATTTATATTCTTCACTACTTGATGCAAACACCTAAGGTTAATTTTCATGTTTTGCTTCTGTGTTAGACTGCACACATACACAAGACTAGCTTGATTTTTCTATCGCAGCTTCTCATGTGAGCAGTATGTAAGCAAACAAAACATTAAACAAATCTTCCAACCTAGATAAATACTGCTGAAAGGGACTGTTCTGAGTAATGACAGCACTGTGGAGTACAATGTGTTTATTATTAATATTAATATTATTAATAAGAATGAGAATGCATGATTTGTAGCATGAACCTGACACCAACATCAGTACTATTTTCTTTCGCACTGTGTGTGCCATTTCTTTATATATTTTTTCTAACACTATAATGTCAAATGTTTTCTAGAATTATATCAAAATGCCATATCTTGCTATCTTGTGACTGTTCTCTGCCCAAATTGAACACACCCTGGGGGACTGGAAAACATAACCAGCTTCCTTCAGATCAGCAACTGCCATGTCTGGGTTCTCCTATGCAACTCTGTTGACATCTTTTGAGACATCAACCAAAAGTGTAACCATACAGGAGGACTGCAGGGAAAATCCACAGTGATTCTTTGGGCATCCTTGGTTTGGGGGAATGGGGTCACATAGTCAAGCTTCATTTAGTTGCATTAACTGCAAATATTCCCTAAATATTGTATCTCCAAGTGAATATTGAGAGCATTTATTCCTTCAGCCTCATCAAGGTCTTCAACTGGGGAATCTACAAAAGAATTCCATACACTTAGCCTTCTGAATAGTTATTCTATATGTTGCTGAGGTTGGATACTCTGAATCAGAACAGTATAACACTAATTTTGGTGAGACTGAAGATCTTTGTGTAGAAGTCTGTATAGGCATATGAATCTACCCAATGGAGTATGTCTTAAGGAGGAGCATTCCAGACAGGCTTAGAAAGCCTCAAAATAAATATCTAGAAGATATCCAATGGCTGGTGCTATCACTGGAAACAACATGAAAGGCACCAACATTGTAATTATGGAGTACTGAGTAGTCAAAGGACCCAGCACCAGAAACTTATTTTGGCTCCAGCACTGACACAGATGACACTGTTGGAGCAATGCCTAAATAGTTGATGTCAAGAAAGACCACACCTCCACAGACAATCAGTATTGGTAAGGCAGACACCTGAAAATACAGTGTTCGGTACAACATGGCCTGTGGCTGCAACACCAGTAATAATGCTGGAGGTATTGGCACGGGTAAAGGCAGCAGCAGTACCTACTGTACTAATACAGCTCAGTGAATGAACCATGGATACAGGGGCTTACACTCTCTTAAGCTCTTAAACAGCCTCAGTGAGCTTACAATGATCATCAGAGGACAGCACTGCACAGTGGACATGGATGAGTACAACCTGGAGTCTGTATATTGGGACAGAACAATAGTAACATTTAAACTGAAAGATTGTATAACTAGTATAAACATCCTTCAACATAATCTTGGGAACAGGAGATCCTATAGAACTATTATTAACAGGATATTACACTCTAGTAGCAGTAAGTGAAATAGTAGGAACAGCCTTTTTAGAAAGAATATATTTTAGGGAAAGCAGAAGTTACAAATGCAGTTACATTAGCTAAGCATGAAGGCTATTCTGACATATTACTGCAACAGGAATCAGACGTCTCTTGGAGATTCTTTCTGACTGGGTAGCATATAAGCATATGAAAAAGGATGCACCCGAAGGTTTTAAAGATACCAGCATTGAGGTATTTGGTTAAATTTTACACAAAACAATAAAACACGAAATACTATGAGTTCCATACACAAATTAAACACAAAGAGTACCTGTCAACAGCTAGGCTAGCATGACTGCAGGCTCACTTTCTAAAAAGAACTTTAGACAGAACAGGATGAATAAGACGCTTAGGCCCCAAAAGTACAGATATTTGTTTTTTTAACAATAAAAGCTAAAATATGAGAAAGAAAGAAACAAACAAACAAATTTCACTTGTACACAACACCAACTGATTTTATTGCAAAAATCATCACAAAAATAAAAGGTAAACTTGGGTATTTTATTTTTTGAGCAGATTCAAAGTACTAGTCAAAGCTTTTGCTGCCCCATTGTGTTTTTTTATATCAAGATTATCTGATGAACTTCCCAAAACAGCAAACAAATGAAATCTCATGCTGAACAATCTCATGGTAGCCATTCTCAATGCCAGGAGTCTTAGCAATAAACTATCTGATTTGGAGGAACTTTGGCATTTAAAACATGTCCACGGTTGTTCTGTTACTGAGACAAGGTTCAAATGTAAAGAAAGCACTCCCCTCCATTCCTGGGTTTTGTGCATGCCATGCCTTTAACCTACTGGTAACTTTGTTGGAGTGTTGATGCTCATTAGTGACAGGATGTCCTTTGAGGTGATATCCAAAGACCCCCACCAAAAGCTCCATCTCACCTTATGAAGTCAAGCATGCAACTCATAGCTTCCTCTCTATCCCTGTACAAGGCCACACACTGTGACCATTGGGGAGAGATGGGCGAAGGCTGCCAGCCTAGTCAAATAGAATTTGATATATAATTCTGGCATTTGTAAATAAATGTAAAATACAGGCATGTTTTCTTGATAATAAATGTAAAATACAGGCATGTTTCTTGAGTGTAAAGAATACTGTGAAATGTGGAACTGCAAAATATGTGACAACATTGCACTCTACTGGCCCAGTGAAGCATGTTGTGACCCTCATGTTAGAATTCAGCTCTAGTGCAGCTGGGTGAAGGTTTCATGCCCATTGTTTTAAGGTTAAAGTTTATGACCAGAATTTAGATGTTGAATGTGCTTTATTGCTCTAGTTTCTGTTAGAATATACATGTGAATTGTCTTCTATTGTTGTAAGTTTCTGTGCAGGTGTTAAGATTGCTAAATAATGCAGTTTGTGGCCTGAGAACTCAGACCAGGTGTTAAGATGATGCAATATGAATACTGGGAAAACCTAAGTGTCAAAAATGATGTAATTTACAGACATGTTTGTTAGTAATGTTTAAAATACTATTTCACACAAGGGACTGGAGAGCATTTTGACTTTGGACATCAAACTTATCAGCACTCTGCCTTATGCTCACATGTAAGTTTTAGCACTGTGATTTCTTGTAGGAATAGTTAAAGCTAGTAAAGATTAATTAGGTATTTTTCTTTGAATTCAAACCTGTCCTACTGTATTATTTTAAGTTTCTGTGTGATCTCTGAACTCTTAGATATATATGTGGTGTAGTAGTTTTGTCTTGTGTTTTAATTATTTATTATTAAATATTTTTAAACCCTTGTACCTGTGGCTGGTTTGTGTAGAGATAAGCTCTAGAGTACATTGCATATTTATAGAGGTTATTGTAATAGGCCACTCTAAAGAAAGCCTTGACTGTTAGTCATACTATCATTGGATTATAATATTGCACAGTAATAATTGGACACCCTTTTAAGGGCCTTTTAGTAGCTGATATTATTAGTTGGGTGGTGGCAGTAATTACTACCATATAGTCTGGGTAAAGGGGCACAGCTGGAGAATCTGTGTCAGCCTTTCCAAGGAGTATCTGTGAAGTTGTAAAAATACTTATCTCAAAGTGTGTGTGTGTTGTGTCAGCTACTTGGCAGGAACACGAAGCACTGGTTGGACAGAGAGGGTACAGGAGGTTTTAGCTTGCCCAGATAGGCTGAGACCTGGACCCTATAGCTGTGCCAGTGGGGAGTCTTATTGGGGACCTGGTGAGCAAGGGAGCAACCAGCCCCAGACTGACTGTGATTTCTGTGTGCTACTTTACTGTGTGTATTAGTTATCCTTTTCTCTTCTATGAGATGACCTCTCTGGTGTTAGTGGTGAGGATTAAGGCTCCTTGATTGCTGGGCCAGGGCACAGTCATCACACATACCCTCATGAAAACTTTTTGGCATTCCTTGAAAATATCCATATAAGATATGGCTCATTAATTACTGGTGATTTTTACAATTCCTCCACAGGCTAGTGTACCTACACCACCAGCACAGGGTATGTCAACACTTTTTGGACTCAGTAAACAAGACCTCCCTGGATCAATATGTCCTCATCCCATCGGGGCAAGAACATTCTTGAACTTGTTCTAACAAACTTATCTGCACATCATTATCTCTCTGTGGTCAGTCTTTCATTAGTTAAGTCAGACCTGGTAACCAGCATCACCCTCTTTGGGGAATTCGAAAAAGCAAAGCTTTTGCAATTATATGACAAAATCCCTAAATTCACCCACAAAAAAATCCACAATTAACCTGGGATATGCAGACACCTACCCAATGGGTTTGTAGGCTCATCTATACAAATTTATCAACTTGGCAGTCCCTCTTAAAACCAAATATAGTGTTAAATTCAAAAACAAACTACCCTGGTGATCAGCTGTTAAAAAAATGTATAATGTATTAGATGTTACAGTTGTGATGTTTTACATCTTATGTGACATTACATAGCAAATCAGTAAATAATGCCTTGCATATCTCACTCTGCTTTTGTGTATAGTGGTTTGTTTGTTTGCTTATTTAATTACTGTTTAGTTCCCCATCTGCCACACTGATGGTCCCGTATCATATCCCCGCTCCCCCTCCACCCACTTCAGGAACCTTTCCTTTGATGGGAAGGCCCCAGACTCTTCAGGAAGTCATTCATAGTGCACAATTCCTAATACTCAGGGAGATATAACCCAATGCAGAACAGTACACAGGTTAAGGAGATTTATTATGTAGCTGTGGCAAGTCGGCATCCCTACCCCAGGTACAGCAAAATGTAATGACATCACTATGTCTGGTATATGAATCCACACACTAGGAAAGGGGCATTCTGTTACTCCCCCTAATTCAGTTGTTACCTTTTGAGGCTCTTGGTGTCCACCAGAGATCACACAAATAGTGATTCCCTTTCCCCATCTTTCCCCTGAGATAGGAAAGCTGGCCATTGGCTTTACCCTCCCCTTCACCCAACCCATTCTTGAGCTCAGGTCACTAACGATACAAACGGACCCCCTGTCTCTGCACAGTCATGAAGAAGATGGGGTGTTTGTTGATTTAGAAGACACAGATTTAGTGTGCTTAGAAGCAGAAGGTTGCTGGCCATGTTTTGATTTGATCTGAAGATATTTCTTAGGAGATGGGTACTTTTTGTGGAATTGTTAAAAGATTATTCTTATGGTTATGATATGCAGTTTTCCTTTTTAATATAAAGATTCTTTGACATATGCAGTTAAATCATTGAACAAAATACTATGTGTAACAGCAGTATCAATAATACAGATTTTAACATCTCAGGCAAATTCTCTTTCCTTTATAAGGCATACCTTTGACTAATTATACTCATAACGGCTGCTCTTGAAATAGTATCTACAGAACTGTATGAACATTGTAATATCTGGACACCCACACACTCAGCATTTCTGACCAGTGTAACTATTACATTTTTTCCTTATAGTCTATCATATGTTCAAAGTAGCCAGAATTTGAGATAAACTTGTGTTCTGGTGAAAAATAAAATATGAGACAATTAATTGCAGCTTTAATTTCTAATGTGCTGGGCATAGATATCTTATTATATCATTCCAGTAAAATTTATCCTCTGTTAAAAGTAAGAAACCCTGGATGCATGGAAGTTTTGCTGGAAAGGTTAGAGGTAAAAAAAAAGACTGAGCTTGCTGAGATAGGCTTCATCTTTGTTCTGCCTGTTACATACAGAGATCTGTTAGCAGGTAGCTGACAATCCAGAAAACAGTTTTTCATAGATCCTTGAAAGTATTAAATAAAGTGGTAAATCCCTCTATACACTCTGGTATGGTACTTTTAGCAGCTACAAGTAGCACCTTTTTCTAAACAACATGTCTGACCTTTAATAAATTGCATCTGTAGTATAAATACTTTCATTAAAGTGAATGCCTTATACTTGTGAACTAGAAAACTCTGCTGCGGAATCCTCATGTTTATAAAGAATGCACTGTGTATTAATTTGCTGATATGGAAAATAAACTTTCCTGAATTAATGGAATGAGTCTTAGGTCTTTTTCTTTCCTTTTTTTAATACCTCCACCTATGCTAATGTTAAGCGTAGATTGTTGTAGCCTAAAGCTGGATGTACATCAGCCCTCAATAGGGGCCAACACTAATGCTGAGGGTTGTTATTGTAGAATAAAGTGATGTCAAGAGATACCTTTTTATAGTCAATATGAAACATAATAAAACAGGGAAAACAGTACCTTTAGAGAGGAAGGAAAAAGCCCTTGATCGTGGAGTAAATACATACTGTTCCGTGATAGAAAGATAGAAATTTCAAGCTTAGTAAACTCTTTAACCTCCTAAACTTATTTTTAGAATAAGTAACATCTAAACCCATACCACTGCCAATGAACGTGCCTAGCTTAGGTCATATTTAATAAAAAGAAGCTCAAAGGTGCTATATAAACTGAGTAAATATAATATGCTAGCCTTAAAGCCTCATGCAAAGGATAGAGTAGCACCAGAGCATGAGCTACACAAAAGTCTTTTTGTACTATTTGTAAATATTGTACTTCACTGCATAAGTCTTCTGCCTGGACTGGATCCTGTACCACATCCCTGTCTGATTCTCAAAGGAACCAGCACACATACGGTAAGACCGTGCACAAATACATGCATGGAGGATATGCAAATAGGTCTGCGAGCATACTCTAGGATATACATGTGTGTGAACTGCAGAGTGCACTGCAAACAAGATCAGGAACAAATAGGTCTGCGAGCATACTCTAGGATATACATGTGTGTGAACTGCAGAGTGCACTGCAAACAGGATCAGGAATGTTTGGGACGGTAACCAGGAGGTAGGGGGAATGAAAAAAAACAGAGAGCTATAACCCCACAATTGAGGTCTACGTAAGGGTAATATAATATGGGACAGCAACTACAGTATCATTACTAGTGTAGCAAACAGACACTAACAGTTATTTTCTTAACAGATGCAAAAGAATCTGCTAGTGGGCAGTACAGGATACATTAGCCCACTGTGTCAACTACACTTGGCCCATTCACCACATAATAGCGTTGCAGCCAATGGCAACAGTTGCTGTAGTAGGTCTTATCCGTGGTATAAATGCTAACAGGCTGACACTTTGGTCATAAGCAATGAGCTTGTTTTTTTTGACTCATAATTGCTCATGTCTGTACAGGACAGCACTTTATGTTTCTCTGAAGGTTTTGGATGCAACAGCAGGATAAATACCCGCAGAGAGCAAAACGTAGCTGTACTATTCCATCCATGCGCACCGTAAAGCACTGCTCTGCTTATCAGGATCGGACATACACAGACAAAAAAGCATTACATGAGGAACAGGAATAGAGTAAACATATTGTTAACATCTGCGGACCTTGTTTGCAATTGACATTACTACGGACATTTTGTGCTCTGCCACATCAGGAGTGTAGCATAAATGTTTGAATCAGGCATTGCAATGGTAATGGAGCATCCCTAGCCCATTTACAGGACTGTGCAGTATTATACATATGAATCAAGGGCAACCTCTTTTTGATGGAGTTAGCCTTTTGTTCTAAGTTACTTGTTTAACATTTTCCACTTAAGCAGTCTTTACTCTGCAATTTTTTCTTATATTTTCTTTCCAAGGATCTAAGATGCTTTTCCATCAGGATAGAACTTAATGCTTTTGCCTCCTTGCTTTTATGGCCTGATAAAATTTGGAGTGATGCTTTGATTTATTTACATTGTGTTTAGGACCCTGACAAAATGAACACAAATAATGAAAATATTGAGGGTCTTTTTACCTACAACTGCTGCATTTATTTAATCAGCTAAGTCACTATAGATGGAAACCGCATGAAGATTTAAAACAAAATAGGACAGGTGATGTAACAAAACTAACCATGGTTTACAACTAAATAAAAGGAGTAAATAAAGCTACTTTATAGTAATAGTTTCCTTTGACACAACAGCAAGATATGCTTTAGTTAGAACAGTGAGGAGAAGTGAAAATGACGTGTTAACACTGTAGAATATATATATATATATATATATATATATATATATATATATATATATATATATGTAAGAATATACATATAAATATAAATATATATATATATATATATATATATATATATATATATATATAAAAGAGTCTCACATCTACAGGCACCAGTTGTCTAGAAAACACAAGATGCAAGCTGGTACTTCACAGGAAGCTGTCACTGCTTTTACAATGTGTGGCAGGGAGAAGGGACAAAAATGATTGTTAAGCTCAAGTGTTATGATTTACTGTTACAGTGACTTTCCCCCAAAAAGACATGTGATGCATACACAAAACATGGTACCAATGTAAGTCACTGTAAACACAAGAGCATGGGGCTTCTGTATAGCAGCAACTGTATGAGAGAAGGCCAGAATGGAAAGCTTGAGTTTGCACATATACACTAACCAGAAAGTCTCTGCACAGACCAAATGGTAGTTCATTGTATTTGGCAACAGACCACGAATAATAAGTTTCACTTGCACTTTCACTCTATTTTAATTAATATTGTACAGCACTTACCACTATTTAATATACCCAACCTATTTGTTTAGTTCTAAGCTTTGCATCCCTACCCCTTAATGGTGAACTGGCCATGTAGATAGTGAATTGTCCCACAGACACAATTATTTGGAGGTTTGACACACACAGGATATGACAAATGCTTACATTCATTAAATTTCACTCATAGGGTACAACTTTCCTTCTCCAAAATGTGGAACTCTGCCTCACGTGGAACAAATCTGCAATATGTGGAACACTTACTAACAACCTCAACTAGAATGCTTATAGAAAGCTTTGTGATGAATTAACCGATATAATGTTATTTATAATGATTACTTGTCACAGATTCTTAAAACGTATGTGTGACCGACCCTATCAGTATGAAACAGGATGGAACACGGAACTTTTAAGATTGAAAAGGAGGAGCATTCCTTGTAATGATGTACACTTGAGAGGTGAGATTTAATATATGCAGAATGTGTTTTCCATGATATCCCTACCAAGAACATAATGACTATGAACTGCTTCTTAATAGCACACACAACTAACTTCATACATTCATAGGTAGGCAACAGGCAACTAATCCATACATTCATAGGTAGGCAACAGGCAACTAATCCATACATTCATAGGGAGGCAACAGGCAACTAATCCATACATTCATAGGTAGGCAACAGGCAACTAATCTGCAAGCCATTTCAAGCCAAGTCAAAAAACTCTATTAAAAAAATAATTTCCCTCTAGCCTCAAGGGGGACAAGACAAGACAGACTGGGAGAAAATTAAAGGGTGCCCATCAAATAATCTAGGTTTACCTTTAAGGTGGCAAGGATGCTGCTCTCCTTGACATGTAGTGGAAGTTTGTTCCAAAGGTGAGGGATACATCACAATATGAATCTATCACACCAATGTGCCACATTTATCTGCTGATGAAACTTTAATTCAGTCTACCACACCAATGTGCCACATTTATCTGCTGATGAAACTTTAATTCAGTCTATCACACCAATGTGCCACATTTATCTGCTGATGAAACTTTAATTCAGTCTATCACACCAATGTGCCACACTTATCTGCTGATGAAACTTTAATTCAGTCTATCACACCAATGTGCCACACTTATCTGCTGATGAAACTTTAATTCAGTCTATCACACCAATGTGCCACATTTATCTGCTGATGAAACTTTAATTCAGTCTATCACACCAATGTGCCACACTTATCTGCTGATGAAACTTTAATTCAGTCTATCACACCAATGTGCCACATTTATCTGCTGATGAAACTTTAATTCAGTGTATCACACCAATGTGCCACATTTATCTACTGATGAAACTTTAATTCCTATAACCAAGTATTTGATGTATCATTACTTTTGCAAAGGAGTGGGAGACCAAATTACATTCTAAGGAAGAGACACACACATTCTTCCTGCAGATCCACTAACACCCTCCAGCATTCTAGAAGTATTTACCTTAGTACAGTATTTGTTTTTGTGGTGAAAGCCATACCATGCTGGATACCGAGTAGTTTAACCAATCAATATGTTGTAGCCATTTACTGTGACTGAGCACCTAGCTGTCACTGTCCTTTCACTGTCTCCCTCTCCACCAGTGTACACTCTCTCTCTCACACACACACACACACACACACACACACACACACACACACACACACACACACACACACACACACACATACACACACTTCAGAGTTTAGACTACTTTCATTATAAGTCACAAAATACCAAATTCTTGAAATATATAGTGTTGAATAAAGCAGGCATTCCACATCCAAGTGGATGTATATACTTTCTCTTTCTTGCACTTTCAAAAATGATACATGAGAATAAGGCTACAAAATCCAAAGGCACAAGGTGGAAGGCTTAAGAAAGGCATAGTGAAGAATGATTGGAACAACCATCCCGAGGAGGTGGTAGCATCAAAAACAGTGAGATAATTCAAAAACGCATAGGAAAGGAATAAGAATAAGTGTGTTAGAAAAATAAATAAGCTGTGGGTTAATTAGGATCAGCAGCTTATCAAGAATGTAGGGAAAGTGGCAAACTAATTCAGTCAAGAGTTCCTTATCTGGTTAAAAAAATTATATTTATATATCACTAATATGCATGCCATTCATGTTTCTATGATAAATAATTAAAAGGCATACTGTTTGCAGCAGATTTGAAATACTGATGTGTGTGTGTGTGTGTCTGTTGTTGTTGTGCCTTTCAGCTTTTCCCAGTTATGGGTTGCCACAGCGGAACTCTGGTCTGCTAATGATTGGCAGTAGATTTTTACGTGCCAAATTGCCGGCCCTGACGCACAACCTTCAACGAAGGTACGCCCATTCACACATGTCTCCACGCAGAAGATTCTCTAGCTGAGAATCAAACAGGACAACATCTTACTGTGAGGCGACAATGCTACCGCAGCACTACCACCACAGTGTGTGTTTATATTTCACAGAAACACACACGTGCACACACATACACACACACACACACACACATATATATATATATATATATATATATATATATATATATATATATATAGATAGATATACGAAAAACAGTGTAGATGGTGCCCATCTCTGTGTTTTTCTGTCTAGTCATTTTTACACTTAATTCAAAAAGGAGCTTGCCCTATAATTTTTTCTTTCCCCTTCTTGCTGTGTAAATAGCAGGATCCCTGTTACATGTGTAATTAAATCATTACCGCATGGTAAACAGCACAAACTGCTACTCTGCTGGCGAAAAAGGTGCAAAGGAAAGAAATAAAAAAGCTGGCAGCTAAACAAGTTTAAAGCACAGAAGAACCAGACTCCTTTCCTGAGAATACTGATGCTTCAACAAGGTTTCACACATCAGTAATCCATCATTTTCTCATAAAATGTTACTGTTATTTTTTCAGCATGCTTTGTTTCATGAATTGAAAACATAGCTAGGGTCAGGGGTATTGTATCATTGTTATTATGTAGCTGGAGTTAATCAGTGGTATACAGATTAAGGCCATGACATTACCAAGAATTAATGATGTAAGGTCACAGCATGGAAATTACTCCTGATCAACATTTCCATAAATCATGGAATGTGAACTAGTTTCCTATATGAAGAAATATGACTGCACACTATACTATTCATACATATCCAGGTGAAGACTGGCCAACAACCTCTTGCATTTCAACGAGGATTGAGAAGTGACACTTTCTGGCTGTCTGTACTCTGCTTTTTGTGGCACTTACATGTACATTCTGTTGGCTACTGAGTGCTATAACTGTGATGAAGCTTAGACATGGTTCATTACATTTTTTGACAAGGCCTCCCCACCCTGAAGTCTTCATTCTGAAATGTTTATTTAAAAATGAGGTGTTGCTTTCTCTATTTTTTTATCATCCATAACTGAGTCCTTTCCTTTTGTTCACCTCTCTTCATAATATTTCAGTGTGTGTGTTCTGTGGTCCAGACTTCATCCTAATATGTACTCTCTTAGTAAATAAGGAGCAGTCTAATTTTATTAATTCATGTTTATTGATAAATAATACAAATTGTCTGGAATGATGACACATGGCAATGAATTATCCAGACCGGCTGCGGCTGACAGTTGTAAAAAAAAAAAAAACATGAGATAGTAGTAGAAATACACAGGAAATGAATGAATGAAAAACAGACACGAGCAAATTTGAAAACTGGGTCTCCATGTGTTTATTTGATCAGTGCTTTCATCCCTCATTGTGGACTTTGTTAGATCATAGCTCAGAAGTGAAGCAGATCTACAATAAACCATTGCAACTATTCAAAATTCAAAAACATACCCAAATACTGTGAGAGACAATCTAACCAAAATATAAAATAACCAATAAAAGCAGCTATGATAAAACTAGTGTTATCTGTACTTCCATTCAGATGGCATCCAGATGTGGCTTCAGCCAGTAAACAGAATAATGGTAAAGCATAACACAAATTTTTGATGGCTCGCAGCCAATGAACTAGCTGGAAAAAGTGGTGAGTTGATCAAATGCAATATGAGAATCTATTCCCCAAATTTAACTTTGCACCCAGAGGGGAATTAGCAGGTACGTAAACATGAATGCGCTTTCATTTTTCATAGTTAGAGAACTTCATTATGGCTTATTTACCAGTGATTCAATGACGTTAAAAGTAAAAATACCAGCAACAAGCTGTGTGTTCTATATAGCAACTTGTAATTTTACATTTCAAGTGAAAACAGCTGAGGGAATACAAAGAACACAAAAGCACAGTACAATTCAGCAAACACATAGAAGCAATATGATAAAAAAGATGGAAAAGTGAGGTAAAAGATACACTGATGCAAGGCAGTACTAAGACCTGATTAACCAGCACAGTAAGGGGAGTCCATAAACAAGGTATGTCAAGTACAACAAATAATGAAATAACACAAAAGGTGCAAAAATAAATGAATAATTTGTATATCAGCATGACTGCACAAAGAAAGCCCTCAGGTATATCTCTACTCATTACCTGGAAATAATTGCTGCAGGGCCATATCAAAATTTGTACCACAGCAATGCAAGATGACCACCATAGTAGAAACAGAGAAAGTGTGTGGGGGGTATGTCCACAACCTAAAAAAAGCAATGGAAGCCTCTCAAGGGTACTTTCCTAGAAGGCTGCCTAAAAGTGCAACTAACACTAGATATAGCATTTCTAGTGGATTCATTGTCTTAGTTCAAGATGGCGTTTTAGGTAGTCATTAGGCACATGGCCCCAAAAAATTATTAAGGAACTTATCCCATATATGGAAAAGTACCTCTGCATATCACTGTGCTGGGTAAAAGTTACATTTTGTACTACTTATTTACTGGCCTAAAATATAAAAATATTTAATTAAACATTTAAAATCTACAAGTCAAACCCATGTCAGAATGCTGAAGAAAAGAAAACCAATAAAATATTAAGAACAGCGACTGTGCTCTGGGACCCCAATGTTTAATTATGCATTTCTGTCATCACATAAAAATTTTTTTGTAAAATTGGTGCAAATGAATCTGCTCTTTTATTCGTTAATTCAGAAATCACACTATCTATCAGAATAACAAATAAAACAATCAGTTTTCCTGAAATAGTAAAAAAAATCAAAGTCACAAGACACACACGTAACCAATGATCGTAATGCATTATGTTTATAGGTTCATAGGTTTATAGGTGTTTACTAGACTAGCGATCACATGGGCCTTTTTAAGCCTAGCCATATATCCCAAATCTCTGACGAGTTCTGATACCCTTGATAAGTGTAAGCATGGGCCTGGGAGATGAACCATTTACAGGTTATCTGTTTGCACCAGAGACATAGGTACCAAACCAGGGATGAATTTCCGGTTTCCCATCCAGTTGTCCAGGTTGCACTTGAATTGGATTAGGGAGGAACTCTGCTTCACATGGATGGGGAGCCTGTTCCGTAGACGGGGTAGTCTCTGAGATACATACCTATGTATCTCTTCAGTAGGTCCTATTTATATCACAGGCAAGGTTTAAGTCTTTAGAAGAGGTAATTCTGGTACTGTTTGTTTTGTGGATATGCAGGAGGTCCATCCGAGTGGGATCTGACAATGCACTGTATGCCAGACATAGACCTCCCCTCAAAAGCTTGTAGGAGACAGAATACAGGGATAAGGCCTTGAAGTGGTCTGCGTAGGACATATTACTTATGCCCTGTATTCTTTTTTTGAGGAACCTCTGTGAACATTCCAGTTGTTAGATATGTCTGGTTAGGTACAGACCAAAGGGGGCATTGTACTCAATGATAGGTCTGATGAATGCAAAATAGAGTGGAAAAATGACTTCCTTGGACTTAGATGCCATATCTTTGTTTATAATTTGTGCAACATAAAATTATTTCCTCATAACTGTAGACACGTGATGATCAAAGGCTAGATTACTAACTCTGTGTGTCCCGAAGTCCCTGACTATTTGGTCAACTCTAAGGGGTGTGTTGTCAATTTGACAGTTACCAGGGATGGACGACTTCCCAAAGGATACTATTATGCATTTCTTAGGATTCAATTTTTGTCCATGTTGTTTGCATATGTCAGCCCCTCCTGGAGAACATTTGTGTCAGTGTGAGACTCAATGACAGCTCCTAATTTGCAATCACATGCAAATTTAGTCAGCCAGAGACCACTGCCATTGGCCTTGACTTCTGAAAAGTTCTGTATTAACACACTGGTAAATGAAATATATTCATTAAGTCCTCGTGTCTTAGCTTCTAATATCAATTGCCAATGTAATTTTCTACGTAGCAAAGGATTTAGAGTAGTCATTTTAATTTCTTAATCTTGTTAAAAATACATTTTATTGAAATTAACACATGAAATACTGTGCATCGTTCTTTCTCTTGATGGCATAATTACGTTGGCATATTCTCAATCTAAGCTTATTTTTGGTCATACCAATGTAAAAAGTAGGACATGAGGAGCAAATAGCCACATAAATCCCCACACTTGTGTTGCAGTTAAAATGACCCTTCATTCATTAGTAATGCCAATCTGTACAAATTCCTATTGCCATTAAGAGAAAGGATGATACCAGCATGTTAGCCAAACACAGTATTTCATTGTTTAATTTCAATATATTTTATTGTTTTTTTGTTTGTTTTGGAGAAGATTAAAGGAAATGAAAGGAATGATGACTGGTCTAGATTTTTTATTTGTTATACAGAGAATTACTTTGGCAGTTGGTATTAGAAGTTGGTAAGACACCAGTTCTTAATAAATATATTTCAATTAGCAGTTAGTACATAGACATAATACATTATGATGATTGGTAATTTTAGGATTATGTGATTGATTTTTTTTTTTTTTTACTATTTTGGGAAGAGTGATTATTTCATTCATTATTCTGATGCAAAAAGGTATTTCTGTGTTTTTAGGGCTCCGACACACCATTTTTGATTTTCACTTTTTGAAAAATGGTGAATCGGAAAATCATGTTTTAACAACTTGTAGGTAATCCCTCTGATATAAATTGCTATCAGCTATTCAAAATATAATTTTTTTTTGCTGCAAGTGGTATTCTTTTCATTAAATAACTTTATTCTAGTAGTTGCTCTGAAAAGGGTTATAGACAAAATGTTCCAATGTACAGTATTTATCAGTTGCATCAAAACCATACTAACATTGCTGATGCTTTACTGGTACATATGTTGGTAAATAAACTTAAATACATCATTAGGATATCAGGAATGCCTTTTTTTGATTCCTGGTTTTCAAATTCCAAGAATATAGTAGAAATTATATTCACTGTAGTGTAACAGGAGAAGCCTAAACCCATAGTATTAATGTATACTATAATTTAGAATGTAACATGCAGACAGCAGTCCCTACTGCACTTTTAACATTCCTGTCAAATACAGTGGTGGCTGGTGACTTCAAATCAAAGGGGGGGGGCTGCAAGAGACAGCTGAATGGGTGGGACCAACGGGAAGGGGTTTGGCCAACCAGAAAGGGGTGGAGCTATGCTCAAAACCACAAAAACTGGGACTTTAATTAAATACGCTGCACTGGGTGCCAAACCATCATTATGAGAGTCCAATCAAGATAAAATGAAGTGTAGAAGAAAAAATATTTCAATGCATTGGCTACATGGCAGCTTACTTAATATCTAGATGGAAACAAAAGGTTGTGAGGCATGAAAAAATAAATTACTTTTTAAATACATTACTGGAATGCCAGTCAAAATCAAGTATAAAAAAACAAGCAGAACTCAACTCAAACCACTTCTCCTTGCACTGCAGTTCTAATTATAATTTATATTCAGCTTTATAAACTTACCAAGTAGCAATCTCTGCAATATCCCCACTTGTAAAAATGTTTCTTACCCAAAAAAGACCTGCTGCCTGACAACAACTATCTACTTGTTTCATGGGGAAAACATGATCAAAGTAAAAAATGAACAGCAAACAAGACACAAGCTCAAGATAAATTGCTCAAAGGATTACTGCACAGGTTATGGACCACACATGATAGACTGGCATTCTTTTTAGCTTACGGGAAAAGCCTGCAAAGATGACTGTAAGTCTCCACAAATGTAATGAGCTTCTGAAAATACTGTAATCCTGTCCTTTATTACAAATACTGTATATGCATTTCAATACCTAAGGCTTATACGTTATCTAGTTATGTAAATATTCTCTGCATGGCAACAACAAAAAGGTTTTCAATCTTGGTAATTCTTTAACAGTATGCTTATTAAAGCTTACTTACATCTTACAATCTCAGACAAGCTTACCTGATGGTCATTAAAGCATTGTTACTTAAACACAGAACAACAGGCACTGCAAAAACATGCATTTTCTGAATAATAAGAAGCATAAATCAACAGTATAAAAATATGATAGAAAACCACAACATTCTTCAAAATCAAGGATAAATTACAAGCCACTGTATTACTTGTGTCTATCTTGGATGGGGAGATACTCTGCACATTTACATTGCATAACTGCTCCTTGCCTTGCTTGCACACATCCAGAGTCACTACATGGGGGAGTGGGGTGCAACAAAATGTCTCTGGCTGACGGTGATGCCCCTGACACATTGGTCATACCTGTCAACCTCAGAGCAAGAAATCTGGACAAAGCCATAAATAGAAGTGGGATAAAGGCCCAAAAATAAGGACAGTTTTTAAATATTGCTCTTATAAAGTTAGAAAGATAATAGAATAGTAGGTCTTGCATTAGTATGAATTTTCTGAAGGGTATGAAATCTGAAACTGAAATGTCTGTCATTATTTTCTAACTTCAGTCTTTAATGATTTGCCAATAATTTGACAGAAAACCATAATTTTATGAAAAATGGACAAAAATGTGATGCAAAAATATAAAATAGCTACGCAATACACCTGAGAGCCTGTCAAAGAAGTGACACTTTTTTTTAATATTAGTACTGTTAAGTTGAGCAGCTGACAAAATAAGAGAATCTACATGCATTTCTGAAATAAAAGTAATCTATAACTCTGATCATTACAATTATTTATTAATTGTAAACCCTCTACATTTTCTTCCAAAATTGCCATTTTGTGGAGGGATTATTAGAGGGAGAGCAACATTTTGAGCCAAAGTAGGGGACAGTTGAGAGGTTTGTATATACCTAATTCTATAAAGCAATTTATTTGCGTGTACCTCTCAACCTCTTAACGCAGAAAATCTAGACAAGGCCAAATATATTGGGGGAACATACAGACAGTACTAAAAATGTCTCTTTTATAAACTTAGACAGTTGATAGAATAACAGGTCTTGCTTTAGCATGCATTTTTCTGAAGGGTGTTAAGTCTGAAACTCAATGTCTGTCATTATTTAGTGACTTCATTCCTAAATGATTTGCCAGAAAACCACAAATTTTATGGGAAACAAACAAAAATAAGAAGCAAAAATCTGGACAGTTGAAAGGTATAGTTTAGCTAGGGCTGTCTGAGTTTGCCGCCTTTCCCCCCTCACAAAATCATGGTCGAATGAGGCCTCCCCCCTGCAGTCATTCCAATGTCCCATTACTTGGCTATTTTGCCCCATTTACCATAAACACTACAATGTGCATTCTGCTTTACTTGTATGATGATTTGGATTTTATTTAAAAGTTTTATTTTGCATTTTACAGCACAAACACTAATAGACATCTGCTAAACAAAGCAATGCAGTCTCACAATGAAAATAGACTTAGCATTTAGACTTCTCTGCCCTTGAAACTTACATTAATTGAAATAGCATTGAAACCCACATTCAAAGAAAATACATCTGGCCAGTGGCAGATAAAGATTAATTTTGGGCTGTTTTTAAATCATAGGCCCCTTGCACACAAAACATACATGTGTTGTTTGACACACCTTCCCGATTGTATTAAATTATATTCCTTGCATAATACAGCACACTTGTTAGAGGGCATTTTAAATTTATTGTTTTGAACATCTTTCCAGTAAACAATGAAACAAAATGCATCCACCAATAATGACAAAACTGCTCAATTCAGAACATTTCCATCATAAAAGTCTACTCAAACTTCTACAATCCACCAGTATCAGTAAATATGCACAATCTCTGCAGAAGTAAAAGTCATCTAAATAATTCCACATTAAAGAGATTTGTAATTAATGAAGAGGTGGCTGCTAGCAAACAACTTTATATTTCATGATTTCATCTACAAATAACGTGTCTGTTGCCCTTGAGGAATAACTTGCCTATGTTACATTAAAAATTTATAAACTAATAATATGGCAATAGGGAAGGGATGGCAAACTGATAACAGGTTCATAGTTACTAGGTATCTCTGCCAAAGAGGACATTCTCAGGACTGCATCATCCACCCCCTTTAAAACTGCAACACAGTACAGTATCAGCAATGCATCTACATACTGTGGGAGTAGAATCCACAGCCTTCTGCATCAAAAGCAAGTACATTCCCTGTTGTGCTATTAAGAATGCAAGCAGATTTAGCATAAGCAGCACTAAAATCCTCTTCCCCTGAAGTTCTCAGCTCCTTGTAAAATGCACTCAACACTCAACTTTATCTCTCAACTTTGCAGCACATGAGCACAAGAAATTTGGAAAAAGCCAACATTTTTTTGGGAGGACAAAAGTGCAAAAAACAGGGACACATCTTAAACATTGGTTGCATAATCTTAGAAAGTTGTTAGAATAAAATGTGTTACTACCATGCATTTCACTGACAAATCATGAAACCAGATCCTGTGCACTAAAGTCAGAGCAACATACCACTATGCCAAGTCAGCTGTTTCTTGAAAGACAGGAAGACTGAAACTTAAATGGCTATCATTTAGTGAATTCAGTTCCCACCATAGCTCTCAACCTCTTAGCACAAAACATCTGGACAAAGCTAATAATGGGGGAATACAGCCCCCAAACATATTCAGTAAATTCAGTTCTCATCATAGCGCTCAACTTCTTAGCACAAAAAATCTGGACAAAACCAATAATGGTCGAATACAGCTCCAAAAATTTCAAATATTGATCTTAAAAACTTAGAAAATTGCTAGAATAAAATGTTTCATGTTATCATGTACTTTCTGAAGAATATGAAGTCTAGAGTTCAAATGTCTGTCATTATTTAGTGAATTCAAAATACAGAAAACCACAGATTTTATGAGAAACAGAACAAAAATATGAGACAAAAAGCTGAACACTTTTCACAATTGGTGGTGGGTAGGGAATTCAGGCTCTTGCTACCTGCACCCAAGGTACAGGGTTTGAGCCTGAGTTATTCTCTCTAGCCACTAGGTATATCTAATTGGGGCATTTCACACACACAGATGTAGTTTAGTCTGTCTGAAATCCTGCAATGCAATTCCAACTTGAAAGCCCTGTTTCAAAGTCTTTCCAGCTCCATGCAATCCAACTGCAAGTCCGAGAGCTCTGTTTCCTGAGAATGTAAACTTTCAAAGTCCCAGCTCTGTCTGAGCATGCACACTGAACCCATTCCAATCTATGCAGTTGAAACCACATAGAGTTCTGGGACATCTGTAAACTGATGCCTTCTTTCTTAATTAGGACTGGTTAAACAGCAGTCCAGATTCGAGTTCTAAGCACACATCTGTAGAGTTCCTGGACTCACTAATTATTTTTTATTTTGTTTTTTCATTTTTCTTTACAGCTGGAGGGGCTGCAGTCCTGTAATTCAATAACACAAGCTACCACTGGTCAAATGCTAGTTTGATTTTCAGAATTTATTATTATACTTGGATTATTTATCATTGTGCAAGTTAAATGATTTACTGAAAGGTTTACAATAATACCTACTGCACAATGTGGCAATCCTCAGATAAAGAAAGTAAACCAATGCAAACTCTCACATTTTATTTGGGATTTGGGGAAGATGCTGCTTCCCACAATCAGAATTTTACCAATCAACATTTTGCAGTTGATCTGAAATAAAAGACTATTACAACTTCTTACTTTCATATGACTGTCTAACCTGCGGTGGTGGTGCTGCGGTAGCGTTGTCGCCTCACCGTAAGACACTGTCCGGTTCGACTCTCAGCTAGAGCGTCTTCTGTGTGGAGACATGCGTGAATGGGCGTACCTTTGTTAAAGGTTGTGGTTCAGGGCTGGCAACTCGGTACGTAAAAATCAACTGCCAATCATTATCGGACCGGAATTCTGCTGTGGCGACCCCTAACTGGGAAAAGCCGAAAGACACAACAACAACAACAACTTTCATATGACTGTCTGAAGCCTTTCTTCAAACATTACCCAAGACATCTGTATGAAATGGCGCTCATTCCTACATAACCATCATAATGTTAGCCACCTATGCTTGCAACAAATTTTCAAGCATCCTTCTCTGTAAGATGTTCTTCCCAAGCCACCTCTGAAAATGGACATATATCCAGTCGGACTATCCCAGTCAACAAATGTAAGATAAATAAAAATAAATAAATATATCATTTCTTTTATACCATTAATGTTGATATCTTATTTTCTAATATGAGGAATGAGCTGACTAATGAATAATTGAGGAAAAAGGCAACCTTGTTACGCACATGCCTGATTTCAGAGCTCTTATGCTCTAGTGTCATACTAGAGATATTTATCCACCACTGAATATCAGAATATGGTAAGCAATGTCTTTTGGTCTTTTCCGTTAAGGGGTCACCAGAGCAGATCACCAGTCTGCAGATTGATTGCCAGTGAAGTGTTTATGGTGTCAAGTAGCCAGCCTGGCATCTAGCCTTCACAGAGTGCACACACACACACACACACACACACACACACACACACACACACACACACACACACACACACACACACACACACAAACACACACACACACACACACCTACCTGCATGTCTTTAAAAGTCACTCAACTGCAAGGAGGACATGCAGACTCTGCACAGAAAGCTCTCCAGCTGAGAATTGAACCAGAGAACCTCTTGCTGTGAGGCAACAATGCTAACCCTTGTACCACAGCGACCAACCCGAATATTAGAAAATGGGAACAACTTTAAAAGTTGTAAACAATTCTTGGTGCTACATTTATAAAATGGCAGACTGAAGTATTTAACACCTTTTAGAGCAGTGCATCAGCCAGGGGTAAATCTAGCTTCTATTCCTGTGAAAAGAAATATGAGTGGGAAATTTCACAGCTCTACCTGGATAGTGATCTACCATAATTTAAAGTAACTGGCCTAACTATCCACTTAACACTTCTATTTTTGGCCTCATCTATGGAATCTATTCAACACTGTTACAGGGATAACCTTTTCAGGCACAGCATTCTGGATGCATTTTTTATATAAAGAAGCATATAGTGAGTTCCCCCTTAATCCCATTGAAGTTTAGGCATTGGTTTCAGGGTCTAAAATATTCAGTTTCTTGTATAATTTTGTACACCTTTTCTTCGGTCATTCTTTCATTTTGCATTCCCCTTTTCAAGGGTGTACTACAAAGCTGCACACAGTACTTCACAAGTGTTTGACCTTAGTCTTTTGAAATGTACATACCCAAAGAGACAAGTGGGAATTTTACTGCTCTTTTGGTAACAGCCTTTTCACTATACAGAGTGGCTCCTTAGTTCCTTAATTTGTAATATGTTCACATGCAGCCATTTCCTTTTCTTCTGAAGCTATCAAGCAACTATACATCCTCGATTTTATATCCACTTTGGACAACATTAGTCAAATCACATAAATAGACAAGCAAACAAATTATCATAAAAGTGTTTAATGTGTTCAAAGACTGAATGAGTGCATATACCACATGACATCAGGGCTTAATTGCTTGATTTACTAAGCACTAGGGTAGCATGTATATATATATATATATATATATATATATATATATATATATATATATATATATATACATACTGAGGCAACTTTCACACTTATGCCCAGAGTTGCTTAATACATTCATCATCAGGAAAGGATGAAAGAAGCACTAGCAATAAAATTACTTCAAGCTGTTATGCCTGGAATATAGCAGCTACAACCTCACAGCATAGGCCCAAACAGCTATAAAATCACAGTTTATTGAAAGGCTTCAAGGACTCCTTTGTCATGCGTGTGGTTATTTATTTCACTGAAGGAAAATAATGCAATCTAAATGTCAGGTTTTACGTAATTTTTTGAAACTAGTAAATGTCCAATTTTCAATCACAAGCAGCTGACGAAAAAGAACTTAAAGGAATCCACAGAGATACATATCAAAGCTCTTTAAGGTTATTTACTGAAGACAGAAAAATAAGGATTGTATGAACTAAGACTTTCTGCCAGAAAAGAAAAAAAGCGATGACCCACTCTTTTATTTAAGGGAATTAAAGACTCCAGTAAAAAAAAAAAAAAAAAAGATCAGGAAAGACATGAGACAATAAGCTGAAGAGAAAGAAAACATGATAAGAACAAAGAACAATAAGGGGAATGCATAAAGAAAGTAAAGAAATGAAAAGAAAATGGAGTAGAGCAACCTGATTTGTGTTAACGCTACATTCATTTAATGCATACCTGAATCCGTAAGCCTCTCAACAGACACAGAACCTCATACAGTGGATAACTTAAAATCACAAGCCTCTATAAGAGCAGGGTCTCTTATTTTGCAAGTACAGCAATCATCTGTGCAACACTCATTAATTTCTTTGTACGGAAAGATGAACTTGACCCATTATCTGAACCTCATCATATCCTCTGCCCATTCTTTAGAACTGTCACATGGCATCACATGCCCTATCATGACTTACTGCAAGGTTATTACTTAAGACCTTTCATAATTTAGCACTGCGCTTAAATGTTGTGTGACAAAGGAAAACAAGGAGGCACTGTAGGAGACCGTTCAACATGGTTCTGGGACAGCATATATATTTCTGACCATTCCAAGACTGAACATAAGTATGGAACCACAAGTAAGTGTATTTTGAGATTTACAACTTTGAAGAAATTACACAAGGCACAAACACCTAATTGGTTTACACACATACCTGAACATTTTTAAAATCTTTACATAAATACATATATACAAATATACATATATCTGAGCTATCTTATGATTCTATTTTCATTTAGTGTAAGTACACATTATGACATAGTTTAGGTAACTGACCTGCCATTCTCTAATTGCTTTTATCGCACATGTCCCTGCTGGTACTCTAGTTAAATGACATGCAAATTAAACTTAACACAACAGTGGCACTGTTCTTCAACCAGAAGTCAGCTGTGGGCAGACTGTCCGTAGCTGCCGTCCTTAAAGAGCCCTCACTACACCAGATTGATACACATTGATTACTGTGTTGCATGTGCCTTAACCTGCCAGTCTGTGCTGATAGAAACATGTTTGCCTAGAGAAGAGCATCTCTCCTCTCCAAATGACTTCCACAAAATACAGTATTCTTTTATCAGAAGCAACATTTTTACTTCATATACTGTGGTCATTCATTACTGTGATGCATGAAAGGTTTGTGTAGAGGTGATGCCAACCATTATGTTCTAGAATGACTAAAATCCTAGGCACTTTTATTAATAGCCCAAAAATGATTGTCTCTTAGGTTCATAGTTAAGTACTAGGCTAGCTGCTCTTGTGGGCCATTTTAAGCCTAGCTAATTTCCCTTTTTCTCAAAATAACCTATCCCATTTGGTTATAGACTGGTCTTACCGATTCCATGGTCAATAATTATATATTACCCCTAATGAGAATAACTGGGATCATACCATAGAAAATTTCAGGGGACATATGCATGAGATAAATTATTCAAGAGGTGCATCTGCCCATTAGCAGTACAGGGGTCAGTACTTGGGTAAATTTTCTGTTTCCCATCCATAGATCTAAGTTGCACTTGAAAATGAAAAGGGCTGAACTTTATTTTGTGTGCATGGTGAGCCTGTTCCACAGCAGTGGTATTCAACATTCAATATACCTATCAGTCCAAAGTGTTCTGTTGATATTGGAGAAGGCATTTAGATCCCTACACTGAGTATTATTGATGCCATTTGACTTGATGATTTTTATAAATCCATCAGTAATGGCTCAGAAGATGCCTTGTATGCCATTCACAGGTTAACAGTGTCGTAATACCAGGATATCACAGCACACTAGTAATGCTGTCTGAATGATGTTTTTCTCCAGAAATGAACTTGAGTGATACTGTACTAGAGCACTGATATTTTATAGAAGTGTAATAGCAAAATATCCCCGTAGCACAGTAATGATATCAAAGTCTTTCTGCATCCTGTAGCAAAGTTAGAATATTATAACTGCAGTAATATCAATTATTTCTGGTATTCTAGATGGAAAGCAAGAATTTATTTATTTGATAGGTTCATAGGTGTGTACTAGGCTAATGGCTCTGGAGGCTTTGCAAGCCTAGCCATAGGATTACCCTGGTATCGTGCCACCTGACCTTAGTTCCCAGTGCCTCTGTCGAGTAGAGCCACTGGAGTGATTCCCGAGGTGAATTTTCTATTTCCCATCCTCTCATCAAGATTTGCTGTATCACAGGAAAATTTTGTGGTAAAACAACTAATAGCTAATTCAGGTTGTTAGTGCAGTAAATGATGATGTATTTCAAAATCTGTGATCAACATTTTTGAGGTATTAATGGTCTCTTGGACTTCAGAGAAGATGGTATTGTGCATTACTAACTCGTTACTTTTATAACTTACATTTTACTGATTTTTCATATATATATATATATATATATATATATATATATATATATATATATATATCTAGGGTCCATACAGATGCTCGACAGCATCTTTCACTGAATCCCAAATTGGTGAGCATACTTGCGTGAAAGTGCTTTTCACCGAATCAGCACTTTCACGTAAGTATGCTTGTTGTTCAAGTCTTACTATGGTGCGGTAAGGGAAAATTCCCTTTTTCCCACTGTAGTATGATCTAGGAGTGAGAATATTAAAGTATGGGGCGTGTGGGGGGCACAGTCCCCAACATCAGGGGTGCAGGGGGGCTACCCCCCTGCAGTCAAGTAGATTTTGTGTGTTTTCTTTTTAACATACTTTAACAAAAGCGATTTTTCGATGAAAGCGCTTTCGTTAAAGTGTGTTCGTGGTTTTGGTTTTGGACTTTCGATCAAAAGTCCTAGATCTACATATATATATATATATATATATATATATATATATATATATATATATATAAGCCAAATATCACAGTCACTCAGTGACAAAAAGTACAATGTGAAATAAAATAATATAAAAATACAATCAAAAAGTCTTATTTTATAAGAACTGTTTAAAATATTTTATATCACTACAGCAACTTTAACACCAATTGCCCTTTATTGTTGTTAATTTTGCTCTTTTATTAGAGGTGCATGCTATTTTGCTGAGAACCCCTTAACTAAAAGTGTTTCCTATACAAGTATTATTGGCCTGTGACATGCTGATAGACCATGGCAACTAATCACTTTACTGATAAGTATATTATATCAATAACCTTCCACAGCAATCTATTCAGAAATACATAAGCACCTAACTGAAACATGAAATACAAATTTTCTCCACCAATTGCGCCACAGTTGATATTTTCTTAGTCAAGGTAATCCTCTGCTTTCATTCTCTTGGTTTCATAACAATGACAGGAGTCTGAAATAAGAGGATACTACACAAACAGCCCCAATAAAAAAGAGATTTAATGTGGAGTCCCACTGGGTTGCATGTGTTAAGAGATTAAAAGTGTTGTGATGGATATGCAAAGGGATAGCCTATTGAGTGCTGTGGTTAGGAAATTATGCACTGCATTCTGCGGCTTGAAGAACTCATGTGAGTGATTAGCTGTGGCTTCTTCCAGTAAATATTAAATGATTATCCATAAATCTTTTACCAGAAAAAAATAAACATAACTCCTTGTAGTTTTCTCTGGCCGAGAGTTCTGGAACTTGATCAAATACACTGCTTCCTATGGAAGTCCAGGTGTAAAACTGCTGGCAGACCTTCATCTGTGAAACAGTCAGCATCCACATTTCAGACAAAAACTGTCATGAGCTGAAACTGAAAGGCATACATTTCCACATTAAGAGAATTTTCAACCAGCTCCTGTAAATGTGAACATTACATATCTTAGAACATGAAAGGCCAAATGAATAGAATGCAGTGGCCACTTATCTGTAAAGACAAATTTTAATATCATAACACTCTGCCGCATTCTAATAAAAACGTCACTTTTGTGAACCCAAACCGTCTTGCAAAGCTCTGTGGTTATTCTGACTTTAAAGTATATCTCCGTAATGCCAAGACTTTTTTTTAATACATGTTACTTAAGAAATGTGTTGTCAGCATTCAGTGCACATACATCATAATAAGCAAACAGATTCACAAAGACATGATAATATAAAATTTAACAAAAAATCAGAGGTAGGATGCAGGCCAAGTGCAGTTTTATAAGCAAATTTACCATAACTGTAGATGTTTGAATAGATCATTGATGCAGTAGACTAAGCTATATGGAGGATCAGATATTTGGCCAGCTTCCAAAGCTCCTGAACATCTTCCACATGAACACGCAAGAAATGGAGCTTAAGGACAAGCTGCTATACACCGATGCACAGATGCCAAAACTCAGAGCTTTCTCGCCTCAGGGAAAGGAAGGCTAGTGCCCTGTAATAAAGAGATATGCTAGGAAAACATGGAAAGGTGGGGACCCCCACCCCAGCATAACAAAAACAAAAAACATGAAGAAGGGTGTTTGTAATGCAACGATGATCTGCTATGAACCTCTTCTGTTATAGCAAGATAACTTACACAGCTGTACTATATTCATCATTCAATCATGCTTCGATCGTCTACGTTGCATGGGATGAACATTGATGCTTATAGTGAAAGAGAACAGGAAGGATAGAGTCTAATAGCCCTTGGAGAATGGCTCTAGCAAACTCTGTTCAGGCTTTTTTTTGTATCCTTGGTAAATGGGTGAAATGAAGACCAGGTTGCTTCCTCTAGAATATTTTTGAAGTCTACCCCTTCCAAAAAGTCATTGAAATTGCCGGAACCCTGGTAGAATGGGTTTGACATTGTCTTGAAGCATCTAATTAGGGAGAGAATATCAAAACTGAAATATATGAGACAACCATTTAGAAATTGTGTGTTTTGATACATGTTGTCCCTTTTTCTTGCTTTTACAGGAAATAAATAATTAATTAGAATGCCTGAAGATTTAAGTTTTGTCAATGTAGCACCTGAGTTGTCTGCAGACATACAACGTATGCAAGAGCCTTTCTCCCTTATCTGGAAAAAAAGGTAAATGGATTGTGTGACTCAGTGCAAACTCTGAAACCACTTTGGCCATAAATGAAGAATTGGTTCTCAAAGTGACCCTGTCCTTATGAAAGGTGAGCTGGGGATGAATTACCTTAAGACTCTGTAACTCAGATACTCTTCTGTCAGAAGTCAGAACAATAAGTAACATTGTTTTCCACGTTAAGAACTTTAAATCTGCCTCATGAGCTGGTTCAAAAGAAAAAAGTATAAGTTTCTCCAGCACAAAATTAAAATCTCATGAAGGAGCACACAGTTTTCTGGGTGGATGGGGATTCATTTAGCAGAGATGGCTGAAATATGAATCCTAATGGAAGAGTAAGAAAGGCCAGAAGATAATAACTCACAGAAATATTGTAGAACCAAGTGAGTCTGTGTTCAGAAAGGATCTTGTTTCTTGATTTGACACCACCTAGTATATCTTTTCCACTTCACCATATGGGATTTACCAGTAGAACTTTTTTAGCCTCATGTAATACCCACTGCATGCACTTAGAAAATAGGTGCCTAAACGGTACCAAAATTCTATCATCCAGGCAGTTAGTAGAGCCAGTTAAAGGTCAGGGTGGATCAGAGAAGCCCTGTCTTGTATAAGTCCATACTGTCAGGAATTTTGCAATAATTGCCCTCGGCCATTTTCAAAATAAAGTATAACCACTGTTGCCTGGGCTAGAAGGCAATTATCAGAATCATTATTGGATGGTCCTTCTATTTCTTTGTAAGGACTCCGGTTATCAGAGGAATGGGTAGAAAGGCATACACAAGCATTCCCATCCAGAGGAATGAATAGACATCTGTTTTCCAAGCCTTTATGCAAAGAGTCCTGGAACAGAAATATGTTAGGTGTTTGTTGTCTGTTGTAAATGAAGCAAACAGATCTGCTTGAGGAGTTCTCCACAGCTGGATCTATTCCAGAAAGATCCCAGGGTGACATTTCCAGTCATGGAGGTCTGTGCTGGTCTTGCTCTACTTGTCTGCTACTGTCTTTGCTCTGATAGGATGTGGGTGGCCTGTAGGGATAGACTGAGCTGAGCTGCTTGTTCCCAAGCTTTCACTGACAGTCTGCAGAGGGGATAGAACCACATTGCCTCTTCCTTATTTTTTATTTATTTATTTCCAGTTTGATGACTTGGAGGTCCACTGGGCTCAGGGAGCCCATTTTCAGTGGAAGCCCGGGGAGAAAAGCTCCGCATTACATAGTTTAGTTACATATACAATCATAGTAAAGAAGACACAATTACAATTTCATTTCATGCTAGAGAACAGGAATAAATTCTTTGGTTGCATAGTACATAAATATTTAGGATGGCAGTGGTAACTTAATTGAGAGGGAGAATAAAGACTTAGAAGGAAAAGAGAGAAAAAAAAGGTGGGATGGGTTATTTATAATACATATAATTATGTTATATACAATATGTACATTTATGCTAGGTTAGCTTGTACTCAGAGTTAGTCAGGAGTTTAAGGGGTGGACTGATTATTAGGCTAGGTGGGAAGTGGGGTTATTTATGCATCACATCACTGTGGTGTTGTCTGTGATTACCGTCAGAGGACCTGGTGTCCAAAGGTAATTTAAGGATTTCAATGCCTTTATTAATGACATCATTTCTTTGAAATTTATGTGTCTTAGTTTGCCTTGCTGGTTCCACAGAACCTGGATATTTACCCCTTTGGAAACTGCTCACCATGCAATGTCTAATGCACCTGTGGTTACAGACTAAGTAGGGACTGGAAGAATCAAGGAAAGCCGTCAGTTTAACGACTACTGATTCAACCACCAGTGGATCTCCCCTTTTACAAAGCTCAGGACCGGGATCTGAAAGGATAAGGGTTGCTAATGCTGAGTCCACATGCATTTGAGAAACCACTGATTTTCTTCTCATACGGAGTCTGTCTAGAAGAATCATAAGAAAAGCAGAGGCCATGAAACCTAGAATCTTAAGATAGTCCATGGTGGTTGAAAGAGTCTGATTAGAGAATATGAGGAACTTTTCTTGAGGAGGAAATGTCATTTATAATGGATGTGTTTAACAGACAACCTACAAAAACTATACTTTTGGATGGAATGAGGGAAAATATTTTTAAGTTCACTTGACATCTTATATTGAGAATATTTTCTTTACAATGAGATGAGATTCTTGACAGCCTGAATAAAAGACTGCAAATATAATGCAATCAGCTATGTATGGAAAGTGTGAATTCCCTGAAATTTCAATTGACTCTTAATTTTCTGAACAGTCTTACAGCCCAATGGGTAAAAGAGAAAACAAGATGTGAACCAGATACAGATAATCTTACAATGCATCTGAAATATCTGAGAACAGGAATTCAATGACAGCCATCATTTAAATCTAGAGTTGCCAGGAAACTGTGAAGAGGAATGAATGTTAATAGAAACTGTAGAGACAGCATTTTGAACTTTGGATTTTTTATGTGAAGGTTTAGAAAAGAAAGATCCAGGACAGGTCACCCAGTTCCTTTTTTCTTTGGTACTAGCAAAACCTTTTGATTAAAACGTTTTCTATGTGATTTGGAAGAAAGGGTTCTATTACTCCCCGAGACAACATTTGAGACAGGACGGTAGGAAACAGTAAGGCTTGGTTTGATGGGTGTGGAGGAATCCCTTGGAAAGAAAGGAAATAATCCTCAGTAGAGCTTCCCACCCTCTTAAATCTTCACGTTTTTTCACAAACCATTCAATCCCCTACCATAACTAGCAAAACTAACAAAAAAGAAAGCATATTGGATTGGATTCTGATAAATAGTCATCACCATACTTATACAGAAGGGACACTACCTGATGACTTAAGTGACCATGCTCTTAATTACTTAATCAGACATAAAAGTGCAACCTCGAACCTAACTAAATACAAAATGGTCAGAACAAATAAAAGCTTTAACCCTGAAAGCTTCCTAACAGAACTGAAAGCTTGCAATTGGTCTCCTCTCAAACAACTGCCACTGGATGATGCTGTGGCATACTTCAACTCAAAGTTCCTTTCTATTCTAGACTCTCATGCTCCATTAAGATCTATCAGAATTAGCTCAAAACCTGCCCCCTGGTTATCAAAAGATACAAGGCATAAAATTATCCTGAAAAATAAACTCTGGAGCAAATTTCGTAGCATTAAATATCCTTTCGACCAACTTACCTTTCATTAAATAAGAAACTCCACTAAGAAAGCTGTAATTCTAGATAAAAGAAAATACTTCTACCATTTACAACAAGCTAACCAACAAAATCCTCAAAAGATCTGGGCAGGTATAAATACTCTCTTAAAGTCTGGCCACTCTGACACCCCGTGCCCCTTAGACACTTCCAAAAACAACCCAAAACAAACTGCTGATGTCTTCAATACCTTCTTTTCTGAAACTGTCCAGTCTCTAGCTAATCAACTAGCCCCTGATATCTTCTCTCAGTCCTCCTCCTATTACACTTCTATTGCCACTTTTTAACTTCAACCAGTACCCACATCACTTATCTGTTCTCTTCTCCACAAGCTTAAAACCTCCTCTCCTCCTGCTGACCTTGTTCCTGCTCAGTATCTAAACATTGCAGCCAAAGCATTAGCCTATTCCATGTCCATTCTGATTAACAGAATCTTTGTTGAAAGCTACATTCCTTGAGTCTGGAAAATCTCACATATCATTCCCCTGCATAAGGGCGGGATCTCAACAGAACTCTCTAACTACCGTCACATAGCTTTACTCTCCTCCCTAGCTAAAATCATGGAAAAATGCTTCCAAAAACAACTTCTTAAACACCTATTAAATTACAACCTACTAGCTGACTGTCAACATGGCTTCAGGCCTTTCCACAGCACCACCTTAGCCCTCCTTTCCTTTACTGACTGCATCAACAAAAAACAGAACAATAACATACTCACCTCTGCTCTCTTTATTGACCTATCCAAAGCCTTAGATATGGTCAGTCACCATATACTGATAAACTTACTTAAAACTTTCACACTCGACCCTAGTACTATAAAGTGGTTCGAGTCATATCTTCATAACAGACATCAGGCAGTGCGCTGGCAAAACAACTTATCCAACCTCCTTCCCATTACCCTTGGAGTCCCCCAAGGCTCAATACTTGGCCACCTTCTGTTTTCTATTTTTATTAATGATCTTCATACCAGTATTTCCTCTGCAACCTGTATACAATATGCGGATGATTCTACTTTGATTTGTTCTGCCTCATCCCCCTCCAAACTGCACTCTCACCCAACAGACTTTCGAAAACGTTGAAACAAGGTTCCTAAAACGATGCTTAATCGTAAATGCAAAGAAAACCAAACTGCTACTTTTCTCCCCCACCCGTAAATCCCCACCACTCTACTTCTCTGCCTTGTCTAGTAATGGCACCAACATATCACCTGACCCTACCACCAGGCTCCTTGGAGTAGAGATAGACAACAACCTATGCTTTGATTCTCACATTAACAACACTATAAAATTAGTTAACAGAAAACTAGGCTCCCTGTTTAGAATTAAACCATTTCTTACACCGCTTGCCAGAACTACCATTGCCCATTCCCATCTGATTTCTACCCTCCTTTACACCTCCCCTATTTACACATATTTGTCCAAAACTAACCTCACCAAACTGGCTGTCGCCTACAACAGTATTGCCAGATTTGCCTCTGGCTCCACCTTTAGAACTCACCACTGCTTAAACTTAAAGTAATTGGGATGGCTTGAGCTGCAAAATCTGATCTTATTTCACCAGCTCTCCTTAACCCATAAAATCCTCTACAAACCTACCAACACACCTATACTTACTACCCTTATTACTCCTTATTGCAACCTCAAAAGCCTGCGTTCTTCAAACAAACTTCTTATATCAACTTGTAAATCCAACAACTTGGCAAGTGATTCCTTGTTCTCTAACACAATAGGAAAAGCCTAGAACTCCCTTCCTGCCAACCTCACTGTTATCTCCTCTTTTCCCTGTTTCAAATCCCAACTCAAAATTCAGCTCATAACTCACTGGCTCTGCCCCTGTACTAACCCTAACTGCTACTTGTTCCTAGTACTGTCATTTATCTTGTATAAAATCTCTCTTAAACTTACTTTTCTGCATTCATCCCCAATTTGAACATCCTCTATTTGTAATTAATTGCTTATTGTTGCTACTGTAAAAATATGCTAATGCTGTTATTATTTTTTTCTGACCTAAATTTGTATCGCTGTTTTTTTAATGTTTATTAATGTTTTTAACTTGGAGCTTTTCTCCCCGGGCATCTGCTGAAAATGGACATATATCCAGTTGAACCAGCCCGGTAAACAAACGTAAAATACAAATAAAATAATCGCACTGCCAGCTGTAACCTTTTTGAATGATTCTCAGAACCCAGGCATCTGACGTGTGACCTAGTGCCAAAGCAGAAAGGGAATACCGTGATCTTTGGAAAGTTTTACTGGATTGCCAGGGTGGGGATGGGAAGAGATAGTCTTTTTGGATTGCCCTTGGGGTTGGGATGGCCCTCCTTTATTTTTTGAATACCCCTGCCTTTGTTTCTTCAATGCTTGTTTTCCTGTTTGGGTGGGGACACGTTATATTGTTTCCAATAAAAAGAAACTGTACTATCTGGAAAGTGTCTATTATATTTATAAATGACTGACTGAAATATTTGAGATACCACCTGAATAAGCCTCCTCATTTCAATAAATCAAACTATTTCAGGTATCCACTGAATAAGCTTTTCTCTTTCAGCATATATTTTTAATACCTCAACAGAGGAACAAGCAAACAGCACATCCTTATCCGAGGGGACATTCAGCAGCTCCGCCTTTACATCTTCTAGTAATGTCTGAGAACAGAGCTAATCAAGTCTTCTTATTAATGAGCCAGTGGCAGCTATCTTGTATGCTGCATCAGCAGTATCATAGCAACATTTAGGTGAACGCTTGGTTACTGGAGAGACACCTGAAAGTATGGTGTTCAAATATGCCTTAAGGTCAGAATGAGGAAAGTCAGCTATTGTGTTTCTCAGCTTGTCAAATTATGTCAGCAAAAACTCTGACATGAAAGTCTGATGGTTTACTATTCTAAAAGCTAAGGGGGAGAGATATATACCATCTTTACAAACCTATCAAAAGCTCTGCCATTCTTATCAGATGGAGTAGGATTACCTACCATACATGTTTTGAAGAAGCTTTAGACAGAGAGACCACTGCATGATTTGTTCTAGAGTCTCTAAAAAGAAATTTGTGAGTTTGAGGAATTGTATGTAATTTTTGTGATTTCATGAACTGGTAGCCGACTGTCAGGTACATTCCTTGCTGCAAGGATAGCATCTTCTAAATCTGGTACAATAGGAGGAATAGCTGCAGGCTAAAGGGTATCAACCTGTAATAAATAAAAATATCTCTTGCTGGGTTTCTGATATTTATTTTTGCTCACAGTTAAACAAGTACTTCATTCTACTAATGATGTCATAAAAGACGAGTCTTCAACAGGAGAATCTGAAGAAATATTTTCTTTCAATTCGGATTCCCAGTTCTCTAGAGTACAGATTTGAGAGGCATAATCTCATCTTACTTACTATACATCTTTTAGAAGTCTCAGACTGTAATAATTGAGAGGTTTTGAACAAGTCCTTGGCAGATACTAGCCAATTATCTTAAGATTCTTTGGCTGAAAGGAACAGTGGGATGGATGTGTATTTGAGTTTGTGATTCCTTTTCCTGGGAGTGTCTATCAAAGCTCTTAGATGTCTAGTCATCTTCCCCCCCAGAGAATCCAACTCCTCAGTGCAGCCCTGAAAAGGAATAAGATCTGCCTCCTCTTCTAGTACCTCCATTGCCAAAAAAACTGGTTCCCTGCTTCTTGTAGAAGACTCATGAACAACCTTGGAGAATGTCATGTGAAGCAATGCCAGAGGAATCAATAGGAACTGGAGAGTAATCTGAGGGCTCCAAGATGGCAACAGCAGTCGTTAACTGAAGGGCGAGGCAAAGATTTAGCTGTAGAAGAAACTAAAGCCTCCCTTGTAACTTTTCTTTTCTTGCCTTTACTTTTTATTGGGGACCGAGGAGGGGGGCACATCTGAGGAGGCAGAACCCTGGTCCATGTTGCTACCAGTAAGCGCTTTCAATTTCTGGATAACTAAATGCAGTAAGATGGTTTTCTTAGTGCGTGTTTTCATGTTACGGGCAAATGATGAATCAATTAAACAAGCTTAAGTATTGTGATTTCATCCTTGACAGAGAGGCACGATGCATGATGAACTTTGTATGGCATTTGTATCCTACAAGAATACTTCCTCCTATTCTCCTAGACATACATTCTGACAGAAAAAGTACACTTTTTTCACAAAAAATGGAAGGTAATCCCCAATGGGGTTCTTATCTGCCCCTTTGTGATAACTAGATAACTGCTGAACATATAAAGTCAAAGATGCTTGTTGGTTGCTTTGACTGCAAGAAAGTACTGAGTTTTTGGCTTCCCCATATGACGTTTGCACTGGCTCGCCCTCAACCTGTAATGGTCATATGATTGTATGGGTGCATGGGCAGTGCCCTAGAGCTTTGGAAGCTGCTGACATGTCTGACCCTTAACAGAACATCTCTCATATACCCTTATTTTTACTTACACATTGATCTAATGATGAACATCAACCTGCTTCTGTAAATGGGAAAGTTAGCTATCTTAGAACATGAGAGGCTATACAAACAGAACATAGTAGCCATTTCACCAATAAAAGTTAATTTTGCTATCATTTTGCTGGACAGTTGTCTTGTTTATAAGGATATCTCGGGCCATGTAGACAGCCAGTCAAGGTGACACCATGCTGTATCTGTATACAGGCTTGTAAAGTGCTACTTCCTGAAATGGTAGCCTGTCCTCTCACTGATCGATATGGATGAGAAAGACCCATAACTACAAGATTATCGGTCCAAAATTATGAAAATAACATTTTTATGGGGATACAGACTGCCAGGAATGACCAAATGACAGTGACTTAAATTAGTTCAGCTCAGTGAGGCTTTGTATTTTTTGACAGACTTTTGGCAAAATTATCAAAGTTTAATGTTAATTCATGATGTGGAGAGTGAACCATCTCCTCCAATGGATTATTACTTTGAACACAAAAAAGCATTCCCTCTCTTCTTCTCTCAGATTTGCAAGTTTCACATAGATGTTGTTATGATTTATAACATTTTAAGTATTTGCCAGTCGCCCAGGCAACGCTTATGTTAGCCACACATCTGGATCATGTCTAATACAAACACACTTCTGCAGATGGTACCCTAGCTTGAAAATTTAACGTAAGCAATGAACAGCAAAGCATATATTTTGGAATCTAATGCCACTTGCATCAGCATATTTGAAGGCCCTCATGGAGAACAGAGTCACCGCTATTAGAAACTTCTATCAAGATCACAAGAAAACCCAAAAGCTACTGTTACAATGGTTTTCATTTTCTCTTGACACAGAAATAATATCAAAGGCAGTTCTTTTTATTTATTTGTTTACTTACATTTTATAATACCAACTTACCTAACCATAACAATAACCAAAGTCTCAGATCCACATAACTCTTTGCAATAATAATTAGGAAATTGTGGCACACCTCTTCATAGATCTGAGGTCAGCCACAGTGTAAACAGATTCTGTAATAATCATGGTCAAACTCATTCAGAGTTCAATAATATATTATTCAGAGTATTTTTGTGGAGGACTTTGTAAGTTGTCTTTCAAAAAACAAGAGTATACTTTGGCATTCAGCACAAAAAAAGTTATACCATAATGTAGCCAAGCTAGAAGCAGGTGGTATATATATATAAATATATATATATATATATATATATATATATATATATATATATATATATATACATTGTATTTCTTCTTGTTCTTGAGATCTGGGTCATGACTGAAAAGGGTCTAAGGAACGGTCTACTTACCCAGTAAACAATGACAAATAAATAAATCTGCTACAAATGGTTGAAAAGTGGCTCCACAAATGTCCGTCAAATGCCATTGGCCAAATGCAGGTAAACTAACTGACATGATGCCCACTGACATGATGATTGCACATACAGAGTTCACTGTAGAATCAGAAATGTTAGCCTTCCTAAAGTGAGCCCTGATCCTGAGCTGTGTATATGTATGTGTGTGTGTTATGGGATGGAAACTCCCAAGTGCAGTCCACAACTAAATTTAATCTACACTGAGGCCATAGGACCTGAGATTCAAATTTTTTTTTTTCAGTAAAGGAATTTCACTTCCAGCACAAATCTTTACCAGTGAAAGAGGATATGGTGAACTGTGCTTAAGCAGACTGTGGGAGTTTAGCTAATCTGTAAATCCCTGCTGATGGAATCCCTTCACGTGGAGTTGACTGTTACTGAACTGACTGGCCTGTGAACTACTTTGGTAGAATGGGCACTGTCAGAGAGTTCTGGTAACATTACTAAAGCCCAAATCGAAACAAGCAATATGTGGGAAGTAAAACAATAAATCTCTATAGAACCACTCTGGCTAACTAATTTGAAAATAGTAAACCGTAACAAATTCCACACATGATTGATGTAGAGGGGCAACTCTGACTGCACCCTCATGTACACAGCTGCACCACATACCACTACTAGTTATTTTTTCTCACTCTGGGGTCATATGACATTGGAATAGAAGGAATGCTTACTTTTATGTAGACGCCTGATCCTGTACTGGCTTCTGAGGTGACATAAAAACAGACGGTAAATGTTTAGCTCTGGAAAGTGTTGACTATGAAAAAAAATCAGTTGCTGCGTACTTAAAAAATATGCCTGATCAACATTTTGTCACTTCAACACCAGGATATTTGCATCATCACCTATCGGATAAGCATTACACAATCATGGAAAACAAAATGTTATCATCATTCTTAGACAGTTTGATACCAGTACATTACATGCTGTACTCAGGCACTTCTGACCATCTCCCCTGCTCACATCTCCTTCAGAGTCAGTAGCTGAATATTTTAACACAATTCCCTTATAATTTCTCAACAACTTAACTTATATCTAAGTTTCTAGCCTAGAATACACCATATATTAGGACACACGTTAACACAAATAAAAACTGTAGTATGACTATGGCAATTATAATATTTCTGCACGTTTTAACTTCATTAAAGATAGATATTTGTGTAATACCACAGCTGAGATTCATAGAGAATTACAGTGCCAAATCCAATGGGGCTCCCTGCACAAAGCATCTGTAAGCTAAATATGAATGCGACAGGAGTAACACTCTCATGCCTAGTCAAAAGCTACATAACAAAAATAAAATAATAGTGTTAACATGCATAGCAACAATACATCATCATAACAAATGGGCAGCCAATATCAACTGCAGAGTACACGGCCAACGTACATGATGTCTTAGCAAAGTCATGGAGCACAGGCAGCTACATGCAGTGCTATAACAGACAGTTACAGCTGGGTGCAGAGTGACGTCTGTAATAGCACTGCACAGCAGCAAATCAGAAGACCGACATGAATAAGTATGTCACACTGTTGCATTGTTCATCATATACAAGGGGGAAGAAAAGGGGCTGGCAGAAAAGAGGAGCGCAGGAAATAGTAAGGAAAGAACGGTGAGGAATATGGAATGAATGGTGTGGGGGGAGTAGTTTGAGTAGGGACAGAGCATCATTTTCATTATTAAAAGAGAAGGGGAGATGGAGAGGGTATTGAGGGATGCCTCTCTGTGGGGCAGACAGAAACAATGGCAGGTAGTGGGTGCAGACAAGCAAACATGGAACAAATACACATACAGATACTGGTGATGTGCATACAAAAGGTGGATGGGCGTATACAGATAGTGGATAGACAACTGGTAATGGAGTCAGCTGGAGAATATGGTCAACAGACCCAACTTACGAAAAAACACTGAAGTTATACAAAGGACGCATATCAAGCCCATAGACCTTTTACATGCATGCAGTGAAATTAAAACTCCCCTTTTTTTACATATGTTCTGTACTTTTGGTGGACTGTATTCCAATTTTTTCTGTATATGTCAGTATTTTTATGTTTTTTTTTTAATGCATTACCTTCAGCTCTTAGTTTACTGCTGAAAAATGGCCAATTGTTCTGACTTGTAAAATAATGGAACATTTAAAAAAATAGCTGAATTTCTTGGTCCCCTGTCCTTGCAATGTGCCTCTTCACAGCATCATTCAGTTTTTTTTTCCTAAGATGGCAGAAAACTGGACAGCACTACACAATCAAATTATGTGATACAGGATTTAAAAGACATACAGATGGGAAAGAATGTATTTTTAGTATTAGAGAGAAATTTACTTGTTTTGAGCATAACTGCTGTTGTGAAATATACCGAGTTCAAATGACTTTATAGATTTGTATTGTGTTTACATCGATTTCATGATGCATATATTAATCCATTTTTTCACTGTATATAATCCAATCATGGTGTCCCTAATCTAAATAATGCAGCGGAGAAATAAGATGGAAATTTCACAGCACAATACTGAGCAAATGAAAATCTCTCATATCGAACTTTATTTGATAAAAATAATGAAAAAAGTCTATCAGAAAAGTAAAGACAGAAAACTTCTAAGTGCTTTAACAATGTTAGAATTTATTGGCATAAATGTGCTATAAGACTAGCATATATGATGAAAAAAATAAGGCAGAACTGCCACTCTGGTTCATAACACAAGGAACAGTAAATTCACTGAGGGATACTGTTGTCAGTATCATACATATTACAACTAAGAAGTGGTCACAATTTCAGAAAAAGTCAGAAAATGAACTGTTTCTGCTATGAAAATATATATTAACATCTCGAGAGTAAAACATCTATTGTTTTTCAGTAACTCTAAGAGAAAAATGGTAGATCCTTCCCTCAGTTTCTCAAGAGGAGTAAGTTTTGTCTGCATACTTTATGTGGAAATTCTTTCAGACAATAATTACTACTTCAAATAGCATGCCTGCACACACACACACACACACACACACACACACACATGCGCGCGTGCGTGTGCACACATACTCACATATATCACACACATACTTACATATATGCACACACGCACACATACACATTTATGCACATACATACACAAACTCACGTATATGCACGCACACACACACACACACATTCACATACATGCACATACGCACACGTATACACACATACTTACATATATGCACACACATACACAGATACTCACTTATATGCACATACATACATGTGCTCCTACACTCTTTACTCATGAAAAGCATTTACAGTATTGCAACAAGTTTCGATTTCTCCACTCATCTGCTTACATAAACCTTACATCTTGGTCTATCAGTGTGCATTTCTTAAATGTTCTGTCTTACGTCATTGTTCATTTGCTTTCTACAGTGATCTCTACAATGACATGTGACTGACAACCTCTTTTTCATGGAGAAGCAATAAATTAGAATCTCTAATGCTCAGCACATAGATATTACTGATATTCAGACCACTTTCAGGGTTATATGCACTGCAGTGTACTGGGCAGTTTGCTGCTATCTGTGTCCAGTAATATAGCTGAGAAAACACAACTCACTACATTAACTGCAAGGACTAGCAGACCCAATATGGTAAAATGGGGGAGTTTTTTATATAAACGCAGGTCACAATGTGAACAGTGAAGAAGAAAAAAACAAAAAACAGCAGTAAAAATGCCACTTGTGCAGTTTGATCCAAAACCAGAGAATAATTATACTGTTTTAGCCTTATGGTGGTTAATAACAGCAGAGAGTTCAATGTATCTGAGCAGTGGAAGAGAAGTGGGAGTAAGCCTGTGTGACATCATTTCATGGCTGCCAGGAAAGACACTGAGAAAGTCTATAATACTTCTTGCAGCAGTACTTGAAAGTTTGTGCACCCTTGTAAAATAAGCTTATACACCCTCTCTATTATTGTTCAGTCTTGTAAAAGGGACCCATATATACGTCTCTATTTACTTGTGTACAGAGAAAAGACAGACACACACACACACACACACACACACAAACTCTTTCATCTATATCAATCTGTCTGCTCCTGCTAGTGATACCAGCCTTTTCTGGGTACATGTGTAGTTACAGGCAGTCTACAGGCCAACAGGCAAATTATAGGAGAATAATCACCATTTGTGGGGTGCTGCATATGATAACCTATTCAAATAAATTCAAAGGAGTATGGAGGACACTGCTTCCAGTATGTGTACTAAGCAAAGTGTATTCTTGCAAAGAACAACAAAAAGCTGGAAAGACAGGAGCAGCAAAAACACCTAGAAGGGTATCTCATGGTTTCTGAGTGACTGTGCAGTGTTTGTATATCCTATATGGTACATAGCAGGAATTGGCTGAAACAAACATTTGTTCAGCAACATGTCACCATATAGTCACAGTATATGGCATGAATATTTCATAACCATTAGTCCATGAACCTGCACATTTAGATAATACACGTTTCCCTTTCTAAAGCTTGCTTAAACCTTTAATCAGTGCTGTTGCTTGTATGAATCCTAGCATTTCCTGTGCAAACTTCCTACAATGAAATTAACTTGATATTGTTAAAACTCTGGGGACCAAAGCCTCCTGTCTTGATTTGACTTCCTTTGCAATTATATTTTATTACAGTATTTAAATTATTCAAAATTGTATTTGTTCTTTACATCTGATATCTTTATCTGATATCTTTATCTAATTTTAGTCACTGATCCCACGAGAGGAGAAAATATACTAGATCTCATTGTCACAAACATGGGGACAAAATGCTCCACACCGGAAGTATATCCCTCATTGGTGAGATCTGATCATAAACTAATCTCACTGGAAATCCACATCCCGCCCCCACCCCAAGCAAAAAAGACCATAGTGAAGAACTTCTCTAAAGCAAACTTCACACTACTCAAGACTGGTGTGGTATCCTTCAAGGCCCCTGAGCCAGAGGAAACCACAACCCAAGCTGCGGAAGCCCTTACAAATGCCTTCTATGAACACCTCCAGGACTGCATGGATCAGGCAATCCCAAATAAAACCAAGACTCTTTCCACAAAGGGCAAGCGTCCAGTCTGGTGGACCCCAGCCATTAACAAACTTTACAATAAGAGGAGAAAGCTATTACATGATAGAACAAAATCCATAAAAGGGAAGTCACCCCTGATCATTATTAGTAAAAAATACGAGCACTCATAAAATCAACTAAGGCCAATTTTGAGAGAAAAATTGCCATGGATTCAAGGACAATCATAAGGCCTTTTTCAGCTATGTTAGGAACCTGGGTGGAAACTCCCAGATATGCTCAGAATTAGTCCAAAATGATACAAAAATCACTGAACCCACAGACATTGCCAACATACTGGCAGACAGGTTCAGTGCAAATTTCACCCTCTCCCCTAAAGGAGAGATAACTATCCCAGCCGAGTGTAGCCTCCCGGACATCTCAAATGCGCAGGTGAAAGCTGCTCTCTCTAAAGCTAAAAACACAGCATCAATGGGACCGGATGGTGTCCCCGGCTGTGTGCTACACGAGCTAAATGAGGAATTAAACCCGCACATAAGGCAGCTGTTTAATCTTAGCCTTACCACAGGATACGTGCCCAAGGAGTGGCGTGCGGCGACTGTGGTCCCACTCCACAAAGGCGGTGCCTCTACGGACCCTGGTAATTACGCCCCATAAGCTTAACAAGTCTAGTCTGCAAAGCTATGGAGAGGATCATAATGAAGCTCATAAACAAAGATATAGGGGACTTGCAGACATTGGACCCGACCCAGTTTGGCTTTGTCAAGGGAAGATCATGCCTTTTGAACTTGGTTGACTTCTTGAAACAGTCACCAAGGCCATTGATGAGGAAAGGCAGTCCATACAGCCTACCTTGACCTTGCAAAGGCTTTCGACACAATACCCCACTCGAGTATTGTAGAAAAACTTACCAGCTTAAATGTAAACCCATATGTCACAAGATGGGTTGCAAACTGGCTTAAGGACAGAACCCACAGGGTTAGAGTTGCTGGCGCTGTGTCAGACTCCAAGCCGGTCACAAGTGGTGTCCCACAGGGCTCGGTCCTTGGCCCCTATTGTTTGGCATCTACTTCTCAGAAGTACAGGCCAACATGGGAGGACTTTGGCTGACAAAGTTTGCAGGCGACTGCAAACTGGGCCATAGTGGAAAGTGCATCGGACACGGATATCCTTCAGAAGGGACTCACGGAAACAGATAGCTGGTGCCAGAGCCATGGCCTGAAGTTAAACGCCAAAAATGTATAGTCATACCCTTCGGGAAAAACAAGGTAACCCCAAGCTACCATATAGGTGGCAATCCACTAAGCACAGAAGAGGTTATCAGGGACCTGGGGACCCAGGTTGACAGTGGCCTTTCTTTTGACACTCACATTGCTAAAGTGGTTAGAAAGACCTTCTACATTGCCCACCTGATCATGAAGGGATTCACATCCAGATCTAGTGAGGTCATTGTTCCCCTGTACTCTTCACCTATCAGACCAATGATCGAGTACAATGCCCCATTCGGGATGTATCTCACCCGACATCTGCAGCAATTGGAGAGACCCCAAAAGTTCCTCACCAAAAGGATAAAGGGACTCCAAAATCTGTCATATGCTGCCAGATTGAAGAAACTCCAGCTCTATTCAGTCGCATACCGTCTGCTCAGAGGTGACATGTGCCTGACATACAAGGCCATGTCCAACCCGGAATTAATGGACATGCTCCACCTCAAAAAGTCCAAATCCACCAAAACCACTAGAGCAAGCGACTTAAAGCTTAGCACGGATATAAATAGGGCGTGCTGGAGGGATAGATTTATCACTCAGAGACTCCCTATGCTGTGGAATAAAATCCCGGTCCATGTGAGGCAGAGCACCTCGCTGACTCTGTTCAAGAGAAATCTAGACCTGTGGATGGGAGATCGTAGGTTTACCCCAGGAATCATCTCTGTGTCACTGCTGGACAGAGGCACAACAAACTAATGGGCACAGTATTTTTTCATATAAGGGGTGGCGTAAGCCACAATAATTTGGGCTAGGCTTATAAATGCCTTAGGGCAGATAGCCTAGTATAAACCTATGAACCTATGAACCTATGAACGGCTGGAAGGCTGTCTTTTTCATGCCAGTGACATGTCTGAATCCAATGCATTTCCACTGAAATGAGCATGTGCCCCATGAAACCAATACCAATATATTCACTATGATGCAGTTTCATTTAAACCAATACATTTTACTGAAGACATAAACCAATACATCTCTACTGAACTTATTACATTTTAATTAAAATAAATAATGCACTCTGACTAAAACCTCTTTTTCTTTAAATATGCCATTTCTTATTTACTGTAAACTTTATAGTTCATGAAAGAAAAAAATATTTATATATATATATATATATATATATATATATATATATATATATATATATATATACATATATATTCATATATTCATATTTTAATAGAAATGAAGCTCTATGTACTATGTACTAAAACATTACATATTTCACAGAGACAGTACGTTACAAGACAGAGAGTAAACTTTTTGTAGCAGTAGTTTTTAACTGAAATGTGGCAGAGATGCAGTCTGTCTACTAGTTTTATTTTACCAAATCCTGACAGGGAAATAGAAATCATGTTACACTTTGCAGCCCAGTCTTTTCTAAATGATACGATACATGGGTGTGTTTGACAAGTGGGAAATGTTCGCTAGTGCACTTTATATACTCCCATATTCCTTAACAAAAAATGCTGTGGTACCAATTTCCTCCACGAAAACTTTCCACAGATATACAGAATTGGTTTAATGTCTCATCTGGGGAGAACACCGCATCTGTGAAACACTGCTTTATATAGCAACAAGGAGATAGCACTTCAAACATTTTTCCAATCGTGGACAGTCAGCTAGAAGTTATCTACTTAGTCCTTATCATATAGTAAGTCATAGGTATTTCAGTCATGACAATGGTTAAGTATGATGAGGAGTCCAGGGCTACGAGACTGCAAGATACACAGATGACGTGAGATAAACATTTGTGCAGCAGTTATAATAAAGTTTTTTAGGCCTCATATAGCTCCTGTAGCAATTATTCATTGTTGATATTAGCTTTGTACCAACAATGATGTGTACTTGGACTCCCTATCTGAAGTTATTTACGATCCTTGTGATCAGCAGTGAATATGCTTAAATTCTGTGGAGATGAACATCACAACATCGTATGTCTGACGTGGTATTATTGGTATCACAGCAAATAGGAGAAGCGATTAACTCAGAGCCAAGCAGCCATCAGGCTCCTGTGTATGATGACTTCTAATCTATTCCTCAAAGAAAATTAAATGAAAAAAAAAAAAAAAAAAAATTGTGGATTTCACGTCTATGGTAGGAAAACAAATAAATGTCTATATTTATATCTAAGCATTTTTTTTGTCTCCAAGAAATGGCCAAACAGCTCTCAGTTAATATGATGCAATTGGAGTTCTTAACAGTTCTTTGTTAACTGTGTTTTACTTAACTGTCTCATTTTCATTTTACAGACTACTGATTAGTCACATGTGAGATTATGCCATGGTAACAATACTGTGTAATATTCAAAAAACCTTGTAAATACAATGTAGGAAAAAAGACAGACATTTCCAGTTAAAATGTCTGATATATCAGAGATGGAATCTTGCAAAAAAATTAATAAATCATAGAGGAGTGTATATGAAAAAATATAACAGAAAACACAATGACACCAAAATAATTTAGGAAAAACTGGAAAGAGGAAGAGACAAGATAAAATGACTCAGAACATACACACAAAGAAAAAACCAAGACTATAAATCTACTAATTTGAATCAACAACATGAAACTGTGTGTAGTGGCTTGATATTGTACATTTGGCAATGGGGGTCCACAGTGCAATATATGCTTCCTTCTTATGGCAACACAGTGTCCTCCCTAGCATGGCAGTAAACATATTCTTCAAAAACACAGCTGGCCCACTGGTGCAGCAACATGCTATCCACCTAAAATACTGGGAATAGGGGGGGTGACTAATGACTTTGGAAGGTGGAAGACCTGCAGGAGAGGTTAGGCTTTAGTGGCTGATGGCTTGCCTCCTGGGGGAGGGGGTGGGTGTGGAAGTCCTCAGCACTCTTCTACTTCTTAGTGGAGGCTAGACAGTATCACAGTGAGACATATACTCTGCGTGCATAGGAGATGTGGGACGCATGTTAGTATACCCCATATGGGAACTTGCATGTTTACAAGTTATCACTGCATGCCCTTTTCCTTGGAAAATAGCAGTACAGTATATAATCCCTGATGTGAGTGTGGATGATCCATTCTTAGATGCCTTCATTTCCACTTTATTGTTTCAAAGGGCTGAACAGTTGTTCTCTGCCACCAATGCCCCTAGGCTGGTGGCCTGACTCTGGGGTCGGTAAGTTAATAAGTTAACAGGGAGAGATAACAAACAGAGGGAAAGGCACTTGCAGTAAATGAGGGGACCCAGAAAGGCTACTGTACAAAATAGAATGCATTAAGTCCTTAACTGATTTATTTCTGTAGTCTTGCTGAAAACATTTTGTATTAAATGCATCCACATAAGAGCTGACAGCGGTCAAGATGAAATTGCCTAAGCTGATTTTAAAAATATAAGATTTAATTAAAGTCAAACTTCTCATGCATCATTTTATTGTTTACTTATAAAACTGGCTAGAAAATTAAAAAAAAAAAATGTTAAGAAAGCAATTGGCTCAGAAGACTGCTGTCTTTACCATACATTCTAAATAATAAAAAAATAAAAAAATCAGCTTCATTTCAAGCCGCTCCAACAAGAAATTAAGGTTCCATCAAAACCTTTAAAAGTCAATAACCACTATATTTATAGGTTCATAGGTTCATAGGTTCATACTAGGCTATCTGCCCGAGGGCATTTACAAGCCTAGCCCATCGTTTTGTGGCTTACGCCACCCCTTTAGTATGGGGAACTATACCCATTATTTTGCTGTGCCTCTGTCGAGCAGTGACACTGAGGTAATCCCTGGGGTATATCTGCGATCTCCCATCCATTGGTCAAGATTTCTCTTGAACAAGGCCAGCTAGGTGCTCTGCCTCACATCTACCGGGATTTTGTTCCACAGCATAGGGAGTCTTTGGGTGATGAATCTATCCCTCCAGCACGTCCTATTAATAGCCGTGTCAAGGTTTAAGTCTCCGCCCTTGTGGCTCTGATGGATCTAGATTTTTTGAGGTGAAGCATATTCATCAAATCTGGGTTTGACATGGCCTTGTATGTTAGGCAAAGGTCACCTCTGAGCAAGCGGTGGCGACTGAATAGAGCTGGAGTTCTTTCAGTCGGGCAGCATAGGACAGATTTTTGAGACCCTTTATCCTTTTGGTGAGGAACTTTTGTGGCCTTTCCAGCTGCTGCAAGTGTCGGGTCAGATACATTCCGAATGGGGCATTGTACTCAATCATTGGTCTGATGAGTGATGAGTAAAGGGAGACTATGACCTCCTTGATCTAGATGAGAATCCCTTCATGATAAGGTGGGCAATGTAGAAGGTCTTCCTAACTACTTTAGCTACATGGGTGTCGAATGACAGACTACTATCAACCTGGGTCCCCAGGTCCCTGATAACTTCTTCTGTGCTCAGTGGATTGCCACCTATTTGGTAGCTAGGGGTAACCTTGTTTTTCCCGAAGGGTATGACTATGCATTTTTTGGCATTTAACTTTAGGCCGTGGCTCTGGCACCAGTTATCCATTTCTGTGAGACCCTTCTGAAGGATATCTGTGTCAGATGTGTTTTCTACTATGGTGCCCAGTTTGCAGTCATCTGCAAACTTTGTCAGCCATAACCCTCCTGTGTTTGCTTGTACTTGGAAAAGTAGATGCCAAACAAGAGTGGGCCCAGGACTGAGCCCTGTGGGACACCACTTGTGACAGGCTTTGAGTCTGACATGGCGCCAGCAACTCTGACCCTGTGGGTTCTGTCACTCAGCCAGTTTGCAACCCATCTTGTGATGTATGGGTTGACATTTAAGCTGATGAGTTTTCAATGATACCGAGTGGGGTATTGTATCGAAGGCCTTAGCCAGATTGAGGTAGGCTGTATGGACTGCCTTTCCCTCATCAATGGCTTTGGTGACTGTTTGAAAAAGTCAACCAAGTTTAAAAGGCATGATCTGCCTTTGACAAAGCCAAACTGGGTTGGATCCAAAGTCTGCAAATTCCCTATGTCTTTATTTATGAGGTCCATTATGATCCTCTCCATGGCTTTGCAGATAAGGCTTGTCAAGCTAATAGGCCGGTAATTTCCAGGGTCGGTGGAGGCACCGCCTTTGTGAAGTGGTACCACAGTTGCAGTCGCCACTCCTGGAGTGCGTATCCAGAGGTAAGACTTTGATTAAACAGCTGTCCTAGCTGTGGGTTTAATTCCTCATCGAGTTCATGGAGCCCACAGCCGGGGACACCATCAGGTCCCATGGATGCTGTGTTTTTTGCTTTGGAGAGAGCAGTTCTCACTTGGGCGCTGGAGATGTTTGGGGGGCTGCAATCGCTTGGTATAGATATCTCTCCTTTTGGGGGGGAGAAGTTTGCACTGAACCTGTCAGCCAGTATGTTGGCAATGTCTGTAGGATCAGTAATCTTCACATCATTTTGAACTAGCTCTGAGCATATCTGGGAGTTTCCTCCCAGGTTTCTAACATAGCTAAAGAAGGCCTTATGATTGTCTTTTGAGTCTTTAGCTATTTTTCTCTCGAAATTTGCTTTGGATGATTTTATGAGAGCTCTTAGTTTTTTACTTATAGTGATCAAGGGTGTCTTACCTTTTAAGGATTTTGCTCTATCTTGTAGTAGCTTCCTCCTTTTGTTGTAGAGTTTGTTTATGGCTGGGGTCCACCAGACTGGACGCTTGCCTTTGGTACAAAGAGTCTTTGTTTTGCTTGGGATTGCCTTATCCATGCAGTCCTGCAGGTGCTGGTAGAAGGCATTTGTAAGTGATTCAGCGGCTTGAGTACTGTTTTCCGCTGGCTCGGGGGCCTTAAAGGAGACCACACTAGTCTTTAGAAGTGTGAAGTCGGCTTTTGAGAAGTTCTTTACTGTGGTCTTTTTATTTCAGGTGGGGGTGGGATGAGGACCTCCAGCGAGATTAGTTTGTGGTCTGATCTCACCAGTGAGGGTACACCTCCGGTGTTGAACATTGTGCTCCCATGTTCGTGATGATGAGATCAAGTATGTTATCTCCTCTTGTGGGGATGGTGACTAGTTGTTCCATGGCATTTGAGTTTATGAATTCCAGGAACTTTTGGGCTAGGGTGTTTGGGCTTGAGTAGTGTTCCCAGTCTATATTAGGGTAATTGAAGTCACCTAGTATGATGGTGTTTGGTGATACATTTATCCCCTCTAGTGTTTTCAGGAAGGCCATTTGAGGTTCCTGAGTTTGTGAGGGTGGCCTGTAACATGCTACAATTTGCAGAGCAGTCTTGCCTATGGTTAATTGCACCTGGATGGTCTCCGATGCATCGTGCGTTGCCACCAGTCTTGAGGTGTGGGTGTCCTTGATGAATATGGATACCCCCCCTCCTTTCTTGGTATATGTTTTATTTTTTAATCAAATATGCCCTCCCCAGCAAACAAAACATAAAATAACAACCTAGCACATCACATTCTCATTCTGCTCTCTATATAATGGAAGTGAAAACATGGTTTGCAGAGAATTGCTAAACTGTATCAAATCACTAGTTCTCATAGCAAATAGCAACAGTTTGTAAAGCACGTTTAGGAAGGATTACATTTTGCTGAATGTGTTTATATTGTCCTCATGTTACAACTCTGTATTGCCCTGTCATTCTTATAGATCATGTATGTCTTTTCATATTCAGCCTTTCATTCTCATGCTATCAGTTCATCTGTACTTCATTACAAAAACTCCTGACTCAGATAAGAAGCTTGAACTCTGTTCCACATGCAGTCCACTTATTTGCGCAGTTTTGTTTTAGCCTGAGTTCCTGGGCTACATAGTCTTCAGCGTAAAAGCATGGCGATTCACCTGTGTACCATGTAGCATATAGCAGGTTATAGATCTGAATTTGGAGGTTGCCTATAGATGTAAAACATTATGATGGCTTTTGGTCATTTACATTTGTGGAACAGTTATAATCAGCCCCTGCTGTTCTCAGACGTCACTAAATGACTGGCCAGGCTTAGATCCTGCACCAAGAACATTGCTTGTTTACTGCTTACCAAGCTTCTCCTGCACTTAGGGGCTACACTGAATAAGCAATGTCTCATAAAACTTTACAAGTTGTTTAAATGTACCCTGTTGCTAGACAACTTTGAGACTGAGCATTTTAGCGCCCTGTTCATTCCACTTTTTGAGAGCAGAGCGCATTCCCAAGAAAAAATATAAATAGAAAATTATCTAGCTTTAAGTTCTCTTTAGCATTACATTAATTTTTTAGTTTGTTAGAAATAGTAGAGTTGTGTAAGTGGTACTTATCATAACAGTAAACGCTCTTATTGATCACTGTTGCAGTATACTAAGCTATTTGGGTTATAGCCTGCCAAGTATATTACCAAATGGCCAGCTTTAGAAAAAAATTAAGGGTGCCTTGTGCAAGTTCTATCTGCAAGGAACTTGAGCACAGTTCCAATTAAAAGGCAGAACATCAAAACATTTCAAAGCTTTCTTGTCACTGAAGTGCAGTCACTTTGTAGGCTTTTGTGGAGCTTACTTCAGGACTGGGCAGATAAGTTCCCTTCAGTGAAAAAGCTGCCACTAACTATTTAGCTGAAGAAAAATTATGCTTCTAAGATTTTTTTTTATATCTATTTTCTAATAAGTCCTGTGTAAAATATTCACCTTTTGTTGTTGCCTTTATTATTCAAAACCTGATTTAAGAGTTGTACTGCCCCTTGTAATTGGCATGGAGATGTTTATGAAACAATGGCATGGAGATGTTTATGAAACAATGGCATGGAGATGTTTATGAAATGATGGCATGGAGATGTTTATGAAATGATGGCATGGAGATGTCTATGAAATGATGGCATGGAGATGTTTATGAAATGATGGCATGGAGATGTTTATGAAATGATGGCATGGAGATGTTTATGAAATGATGGCATGGAGATGTTTATGAAACAATGGCATGGAGATGTTTATGAAATGATGGCATGGAGATGTTTATGAAACAATGGCATGGAGATGTTTATGAAACAATGGCATGGAGATGTTTATGAAATGATGGCATGGAGATGTTTATGAAATGATGGCATGGAGATGTCTATGAAATGATGGCATGGAGATGTTTATGAAATGATGGCATGGAGATGTTTATGAAACAATGGCATGGAGATGTTTATGAAATGATGGCATGGAGATGTTTATGAAACAATGGCATGGAGATGTTTATGAAATGATGGCATGGAGATGTTTATGAAACAATGGCATGGAGATGTTTATGAAATGATGGCATGGAGATATTTATGAAACAATGGCATGGAGATGTTTATGAAATGATGGCATGGAGATGTTTATGAAATGATGGCATGGAAATGTTTATGAAATGATGGCATGGAAATGTTTAGGAAATGAGACCCTTCTGTGGCTTCTGAGCAAGTTCCTCTGCATAGATGTACCCTTCTGCCTGTAATTACTCCCTGCATTTTATTAAAAAGAATCTGAAGTACGGATTCTCAAGATTTGGGTCAGGGAATAATTAAAAAGGTATGGAAGTTATTGGGAACATCTCTGATTATATTTATCCTTTTCTGCTAAATTAGAGTGGAAAGTTGTTTTTGATGAAACTGTTCAGAAGTTCCCTTCCTTTAAAAAGGTTTGCAGTAACTCTTGACATTGAGATATAAATAGCATGTGCATTTATTCAAATAAATACTTCATTGCTCTTCCTTTTTGTAAGTGTACAATAACTGGAACTCATACATGTGCAATTCACTATAAACAGGGTGCTATACCATATCCTTACAATATATAGGTTCCCCTCTATGTCCCAGGAAACCCATACTACCTCTCTGAATGTACTAGAGTCTCTCACCATTCAACCCAGGATGATACTTATGGGGGATCTCAACTACCCTTCTATAGATTGAGAATCCTACGCTACTTCTAATGCACAAGCCCAGGCATTCCTAAACTTTGTTACTACCAACTTCCTGGAATAGTTAGTCCATTCTCCTACCAACAGTAGAAAAATCCTTGACCTTGTGCTTATGCAATGTAATATCTTCACTCATTAGATCTGACAATAAGGCAGTATTACTTGAAATAAAAATTAAATCCAGGGATCCAGCAAAACCCAAAACCTTTAGGAACTATTCCAAGGCTAACCTCTCTCTACTAAGCAACACCCTGCCTAAATTTGAAGCACCCTCAGATCCAGTAAACACCACAGAATACATTGAGCTATTTACAAAATCTATGACAAGCCACACTGATAGCTGTAGAGAGCGAGCTGCTTATATTAAGAATGAGACAAACTCAAAAGACAAGCCACCCTGGTGGAATCACAATATTAATCAGTTATATGACAAAAGAAAGAAAATCTTGACCAGACGTAGGAAGAAAAAAGCCATACAAAATACCCCCCCAACCAATCTAAACAGGCAGCTAAGAGGGTTAAATAATAGACGAAGCACCACAAAGAAGAGCAATGGCTAGTGATATCAAATCTATTTAATAGTAAAACCTTGAACACTCCTAGCACCTCAGCTTAAACAAACCTTTACAGAGTATAACATACCATAAAAACACACAGCTTATATACATTCAGTAAATGAATTAAACAATTTGATAATCAATTAAAACAAACCTAACCCTTCATTTGGTTGTATTATAGGGTTAAATAATACTTCAAAGGCTAAATTTGAAGAAAAAAATATTTTCTCAGCAAAGGACAACCACAAAGCTTTCTATAGCTATGTCTGTAATCTCACAGGAAATGTACAACAATCCACAGAATTCATTGTAAATGACATCACCCACACTAAACTGGAGGCCATTACCAACCTTTTGGCTGACAGGTTCAGCTCAAATTTCTCCCCCTCACTCCTCCCCAATAGTCCAAAGGAAATATGACATAAGACAATCCCCCCAATAATTATAAGGGAATAGGTCATCAATCCACTTTCCAAGGCCAAAAACACTGCATTGATTGGGCCCTGATAACATCCTAGGTGATTAATAAATAGAATGAAACATGATGTCTCTTGTTTACTTGAATCACTTTTCAGCTGGAGTCTTCGGTCAGGTTTTGTGCTCAAGGAATTGAAGATGGCTAAAGTCATTCCCCTGCACAAAGGAGGTCCAATCAGTGATCCAAGTAACTACAAGCCCATATGTGTTACCAGCCATGGAAAGAATCATCATGGATATGATAAATGAGGATATAGATAACCTGCAAATGCCGGGCCCATCACAGTTAAGCTTTGTTAAGGTAAGGTAATACCTATTAAATCTGCTGGACTTTTTTGGGAAGTCACCAATGCATTAGATGAAGGTAAGACTGTGGACACAGCTTACCTCAACCTGGTCAAAGCTTTTGATAAAATATCCCACTCAGGCATTATAGACAAGCTCACTAATTTAAGTATAAACCCTTTTATTACCTGCTGGATAGCCAACTGGATCTCTGATAGGACACAGGAGGTCAAAATAGGTGAGGCCACCTCCACCAAGAGGCCAGTCATTAACGGTGTCCCCCATTGCTTCGTATTGGACCCAGCCCTTTTAGGCATCTATTTCTCTGAAATGGAAGCAAATGTTGAAGATCTATGGCTGACTAAGTTTGCAGATGATTCCAAGCTGGAGGTTATTATCAACTCCCCTGCAGACACTAGCATTCTTCAAGAAGGCCTATCTCTGACTGGCAAATGTTGCCAAAACCACAGTCTTAACTCAATGCTAAAAAATGCATAATTGTACCCTTTGGGAAGTCAACCATCCTAGCTAATAACCATGTTGATAATACACCCCTAAGAATCTACCCAGTGGTAAGGAATCTGGGTATGCACATAGACAGTAGCCCTACCTTTGACTACCATGTGGCCACAGTGGTGAGGAAATCCTTTTATTTCGCACAACTTATAAGTAAGGGCATGGAATCTTTTTCCAAAGAGGTAATTATCCCACTATATTCCACCCTTATCAGAACAATCACAGAGTACAATGCTCCCTTTGGTATGTACATGACCAGGCATATGCAGCAACTAGAGCAACCTCAAAGGTTCCTTAAAAAAAAAAAACGATACATGGGGTAACAAACCTGCCGTATGCAGAGAACCTTAAAGCTCTTTTACTCCAATCAGTCTGCTACAGATTGCTGAGTGGTAATCTATGCCTTGCTTACAAGGCATACACAAAGCTTGCACTTATAAATCTCCTATATATTTGTAAGTCAAAAAGTACCAGAAATGCAAGGTCTAGAGACCTGCATTTTGTTTGTGACTTAAAAAGAACATAATGGAGAAAAAGATATGTGTCCCAGAGTCTGCTCCTCCTATGGAACAGGCTTCCCATCCATGTGGAGCTGGTTTTGTCTATTACCCTGTTTAAGCACAACCTAGACCAGTGGATGGAGAATAGGAAATTTATACCAGGCCTGGCACCCATGTCCCTTTTGGACACAGGTAGCTTATAAATGCCTGGCCCTGAATGTCCTATTCGGATGCAGGGCTTCATTATTCTTTTGGGAAAACTTGGCTAGGCTTAAAAAGACCCCCACATTGTTAGCCTAGTAACAGTCTATGAATGATATTAAATGGATGGCCAGTTAAAAGGCTTGTAACAGTGGAATATTCAGCTATCTAAAGCTGATATCTTCATTATAAGATTATTTTCCAAACATGCAAGTCTCCAAACTATCCCTGCCATAGCTGGCTCTGATAAACAATGTATTTATTCTCAGAAGTACAATTCAATGTATGAAATCCTGTACTGCCCACTGTAGCTAGTATTTTTTATATGTTAACAGTATTACTGCAAGGAAGAGACTCTATATTTTCTTGGATTTGTTGTGAATTAAAACTTTAGTATGAAAGCGATGTGAGCTAAATTATGAAATACCCCAGCACCGAAGGTACTAGACTTATACAGTTGAAACCATATTCATCCAGGAATCTAAAATCCTTCACAAATGGCAAATCTAAAAAAGCTTTCTCACTTTAGATAAATGCTGTGAGAGAAACAGGTATGGGATGAGTTTTGTGAGAATTATACACCACCTTTAACCTTTTTCTCTTTCTCTTTTTTCTTAATCCTCCAAAGGGACTGCACTGTGCAGTTTGCATCTGGAAGCCTAATCCTGCCTGTGTATCTTATCTTTTTCTCAAAGAGAAACAGACTTCCTACAGGCCAGTTGAAGAATTCTCCTATAACGTTTATCTCTTAATATTCTAAAAAAAATAAATAAAACAACAACTATCCTTACCTGAATTCTGGGAGGAATTAAAAGTGCATTTATATCATATAAAATCATTCTTTTCAGTAAATGAATGCAGAGAAGAAGCTTTTTTTTCCTTCCATTTTGCCCTCTGGAAATGTTAACATGTTCCTGCTTGAGAATGCACTGATGTATTCTCCGCAAAAACTGATGTTGGTCAAAAACACGAATGGATGCCCCTGCTGTTATAATATTGTTTTCCATACCACTAACAAATATTATTTTGCAAAGTCATTATTGTGAAAGTAAAGCTGCAACATGGCAAAAAGCACATTAGCTACAACAACTGTATGCCTAGCATGAAGAAACCATGTTGACTTGCAATGCTTTGTCATTGATGTAGTCCTTAATCCAGCCTGGGAGAAACATACCTGATTAAGTACCAATGAGAGTGTTACTATGGCTTTTGCTTTTGAGAGCACCTAGAAGACCGAGGAGATTTTTGGTTACTTTAAAAATGACTTCTTATCCTTGTATTGAGGTCATTAAAATATTAGTATACACCTCAAAATCTGAGCTGGAGTAGACAAATTTATGTTTTCTTTCAGGTCCTTTGTTGCTGTCATTGAAAATTCACCATGTTATCCTTTTCCAGCTATTTTGTCAACATACATTTCAATTCCCCTTTCTTACAGAAGGCAAAATGAAAGATAATGTTATGAAAAGTAAGCCTGTCAACAAGTTTTAACTACAGTCACAGTCAAAAATATAAATATGTATGTCATCTTTTAGATTTTTGATTATCACTGAAGAAAACAGCAAATAATCAACAAGAAATGGAAGTCACTAAATAAAAGTACTCTGACACTGATCTGGGAAGTTAAGAACTCACTGCAGTGAGAAGATAGAAAGAAATTTCCTATCAATGCTGAACAAGTTTGTGAGTTCAATGCACCAATCAAGGTTCCAAGAAAAGCTGGTACAAAGCACACATCAGTTTTCATACAGACTTATGACTAAAGCTGTCAAAAACTGTGTCTGGGTAAGAATGCACATATGCTGGAAAAAACCCAAGTGTAATGATGTACTGTTACAATGCTTCTCCGAGGAGATCTCAGACTAAACTAAGCAAACCAAAACTGTTTGCTTGAAAGGGACAGTTAGGTCATTGCTAGCCTGCTGTATATTTCAGAACTTACAAAGGGAGCAGACGGTTTAAAGCTTTGCACGTATGCTTAATTCAGAACATTATGATATTTAAGTTCATTAGGATGTACTTAACTAAACAGGCAAAAGTCATTAAGAAGACTAGAACAGCTACGCAATTCTGCACAATGACTGCTCTCTCTCTTACCCTCAAAAGCTAAACAATCTATAACTATAAACTTGATTATACAATTCCACTACCTTCCATCCACTCAAGTACAAACACCCCAAAACTGCAAGTAGCAGAAAACAAAAGTATTTATTTAACCTTAGTACACATCACTGTGATCTTCTGACTCATTTCAGTGGCTTTCAGTAAGGTTCAGGAGCAATTGTAATGTTAAACACAATCATTTTCAAAATCCTCAAACTTGATCACTACCCCCCTCTAAAGCATAAACTCTTAGTACGAGAACCTGTTTGTGCAGTCTGCCATCAAGAGAAAAGGATTACTCATATTAAGACATTGTTCTGTCTAATGATTACCGAAAGAGATCTCACAGAAATTGCCACAACATGGAATCATCTTCTCCCAGAGGTAAGAAAGTGGTCAAGACTTTAGAGCCAAACTTAAAAAGCATCTAAACACTGACAAAGCCTGAATCTGTTTTCTGAAATGCATGTTAAGAACTTTCTACAGTTTAACTACACTGAGTTACCCCACTTCTAATCCAAATTTAGTAAATACATGGGAAACTGCAAAAGTCCTTGATGTAAATGTTGTATATGACATACTAATTGTCTGTCGGTGCACTAACAGACATTGTCACACATTTAATTTTCTACTTCAGATTGTATGACTACCATCACTTTGGTATGCAGTGTTATTCTAAAAGTCTCATCTTATTGTTAAATCATTTTATTACACGTTGTGTTGCCTCTGTGTGCCTGCATTGTGAGTGAAAGGGGTCATTGTACCAGCTCACCTACCCAGTTATCAAATAGTTGCAAACAAATAAATAAGTAGATAAATAGATGCAATCTGAAAAGGAATTTTGCGTGTGAAAATAAGCAGCTGCCTTGATCCATTAATGAAAAATTCATATAAAAGGAATGAAAGCCATGTAGTTAAGCCCTGCTTCCAATCACCATTTAAATCTCAGCTAGAAAGGCTTAAAATGGCAGAAGCATTGACATCATAACAAACATGAAAGCTCTTAAGAAGACACCTGTTAAATCATATACCTTAGTTCTATTTTCTGCTGAAATGCAGTTTTTCCCACAAGGATGTGCTATCTGTATTAAAAAGCTCAGTATGTTTGCTGTAACAAAACATTGCTATGAGAAGTAGCCACTTTTAGAGCACTGCAGCAATTTTCATTGCACTGTTTACAATGCAGTTCTATAGCCCTAAAACAGAAATGTAAATAAGGCAAAGCCACTGCATCTTATTTGTAGTGGATATTTTAATACATTGCTTTGCACAGAAATATTGATAAATGAACATGCAACAGTGAACGTCACGATTACTTGCAGATTATACAGTCTGCATCTATTTTCTGTGAACATATCAAGATTAAAAACTCATGTTAATTATTTTATTTTAGCCCATTTGCTTCAAAACTGATGTAATCTGCTATTCAGTATAACTCACATTTTACTTCCTCTACAGCATAGCCACATACAATTTGGATTGGTAAAATAGGATGTTAACAGTCTTAGTAAACATTTGCCCACCACTTGGATTATCACCAGTAGAGGCTGACATGTTTTTTTTTTATGTAAACTAATTATATAGACTATATAATGTTTTGTGTATCTCATACTTTGGAACCCTACACACAGACTTGATGCAAAACATTTTGTTCATTTGAAGACTTGAAGGACTTGCTTTTGTTTTTTGGACCATATAATCCATTTAATGAAAAAATAACCTCCTTGGTTGTCAAACCTTTTGTCTGCACAAGTGCGTAATAGGATGCCACTGTTAAGAGAATGGCAATTAAGAGTGTCAGGTATGAGCAACATTGTGACTCAGTGGTAAGATCAGGAGCTGAGCCTGACCTCCAGTCAATGGTAAGATCAGGAGCTAAGCCTGACCTCCAATCAATGGTAAGAACAGGAACTGAGCCTGACCTCCAGTCAATGGTAAGATCAGGATCTCAGCCTGACCTCCAGTCAATGGTAAGATCAGGATCTAAGTCTGACCTCCAGTCAATGGTAAGAACAGGAACGGAGCCTGACCTCCAGTCAATGGTAAGATCAGGAACTGAGTCTGACCTCAAGTCAATGGTAAGATCAGGAACTAAACTTGTCCTCCAGTCAATGGTAAGATCAGGATCTAAGCCTCACCTCCAGTCAATGGTATGATCAGAAACTAAGCCTCACCTCCAGTCAATGGTAAGATCAGGATCTAAGCCTGACCTCCAGTCAATGGTAAGATCAGGAGCTATGCCTGACCTCCAATCAATGGTAAGAACAGGAACTGAGCCTGACCTCCAGTCAATGGTAAGATCATGAGCTGAGCCTGACCTCCAGTCAATGGTAAGATCAGGAAATGAGCCTGACCTCCAGTCAATGGTAAGATCAGGATCTAAGCCTGACCTCCAGTCAATGGTAAGATCAGGAGCTATGCCTGACCTCCAATCAATGGTAAGAACAGGAACTGAGCCTGACCTCTAGTCAATGGTAAGATCAGGATATAAGCCTGACCTCCAGTCAATGGTAAGATCATGAACTGAGCCTGACCTCCAGTCAATGGTAAGATCAGGAACTAAGCCTGACCTCCAGTCAATGGTAAGATCAGGATCTAAGCCTGACCTCCAATCAATGGTAAGAACAAGAACTGAGCCTGACCTCCAGTCAATGGTAAGATCATGAACTGAGCCTGACCTCCAGTCAATGGTAAGATCAGGAACTAAGCCTGACCTCCAGTCAATGGTAAGATCAGGATCTAAGCCTGACCTCCAGTCAATGGTAAGATCATGAGCTGAGCCTGACCTCCAGTCAATGGTAAGATCAGGAAATGAGTCTGACCTCCAGTCAATGGTAAGATTAGGAGCTGAGCCTGACTTCCTCTCAATGGCTCAAATTATGGATTTTGCATGCACACTCTTTCTTTATAGGTTCTGCCTGGATATGCTAATTTCCTTCCATCTCCTAAAAAAACTACTGGTTGATTGGTTATACTAAATTATCTATCTATCTCCAATACATTCGCCCATATCCTTGTAGACTGGATTTGGTAGAAAAGGACTGAGAGGAACCAGTTCACTTGCCCTCTTAAGAAAAATCAAAACAGAAAAAAAAACAGTAATCTCATAAATGAATCCTGTCAGGACCTGCTTCACAAAGCAGTTTTCAGGTATTACAACCCACAGGGAGGTGAGAATAACTTTCCTGACACAATTAGGCTGAAAAAATATAATGGAATATAAAGTCACAGATTTGACAGAAGACAGAAAGCATCACAGCAGATGTTGAAAAGTAAGGTTGTCACTTGACTTCTCCAGTATCACTTCATACATAAGAGTTGAGGTAACAAATCACCTTACATAACTTTTGTGGCAAGGCAGTCTCAAAATTTAGTTGTTTTTCAAAACTGTACATGCATGCATGAACACTTATGTTTTCCATAAGCATTACAAGTAACCCTATTCTAATTCAGGTAGTTGATTAACAATTGCGAGTAACAGCTGGAGCATACAAAGCAAATTCATTTCAATAGTAATAATTTATCTTTCTAAATATGCACATGCTGTTAGACAACAGCTTTCTTTAAAGGCAAACATGCCTCAAAGATATGCACATATTATTTATGCTTCAGGTCTCCAACGGTGGATATTTTTTCTGAAGTTTGTTTGCTTTAGTGATATACAGACTGCTGTGCCTCACAAACATCTTACACCATTCAGACTCTTCAACTGATGTCATTACAAAGGAAACAGGGAGTCTATATGAGGTGACCTGCTTGTCAATTGCAGTTGCATCACTAAGAAATAAGAAAGCCAATTTTCAGTCAGAAGATAAAGAGCTAGTCCCTCTATATTTAGGTAATCTGATAAACTATAGACTGCAGATCAGTTAATATGCTGAAAGCAAGTGCAACTTACGTGTGTTCATTACTTATATAGCAAGATAAGTTATATTTTCCTTTTAAATTCTTCTGAATAACAGCTCCAGTTCTTTCTTTTGCAATTAGTTTTAACCTCTACAAGTCTTATTACTCCAATATTCTGTTTGTTTTTGTGTGTATGGTTTGACTTCAGCATCTGGTGACCGTCATCCATGGTAATATGTGCCTGCCTTCCTTTGATATTTCCTAGGTAGTTTAAGCTTGCTTTCTTGCCAGGATCTGGTATGAAAAAAAAATGTGCATAGGCAAGAGAGAAAATCATAAAATGTTGCAAGTCACTGAAAGAGTAGTTGCAAGTAATCTCAAAGTACAAAAGGAAATTGTGAATCGTAAGTGGATAGGCGGTAAGTTAAGCAGTTTGTGATTCAGCACAAGTGCTTTATAGTTAAGCTCTCCCACCACATCAGTGGGTATATTTAAGAAACAGTTTCAGCAATGCTAACACAAGGGGCAGGTATCCCTTAACATTGCATATTGAGATTATTAGTGAATCGTCAAGTATATGATCAGCCAGTACATTAATAGCAGACTGTGAAAATGTTCCTCTGCAGTTATAGAAAGTATCGCAGTTTGTTTCACTATTTCTTTTAAAATAAATACAAAGAGATTACATGACCATGCCAGAAATAGAATACATGCACCATATTTCTAATGCCTTGAAACCTGTACAAATTACTTTTTCCAGTGTGCTAGCTGCAACCATATTATAAGGGTCCATGACTTTATTTATACTGAAATACAATTTCATTCAGCAAAACAGCGACCACTTGACATTCCACTTGCAGAGTACTTCAGTTCATTAAAATTAATTGTGAAACCCAGATGAAAATTAAATAAATGTTTTAGCCACACCATTGTATTTCACAGAGTCAGACTAGTGAGCTACTGCCAACCAGCTGATTGGTATCAAACTGCTCAGATACTACCAAGCATCTGATTGGTATCAGGCTGCTGAGCTACTACCAAGCAGCTGATTGGTATCAGGCTGCTGAGCTACTACCAAGCAGCTGATTGGCATCAGGCTGCTGAGCTACTACCAAGCAGCTGATTGGTATCAGACTAGTGAGCTACTACCAAGCAGCTGATTGGTATCAGACTAGTGAGCTACTACCAAGCAGCTGATTGGTATCAGACTAGTGAGCTACTACCAAGCAGCTGATTGGTATCAGACTAGTGAGCTACTGCCAACCAGCTGATTGGTATCAGACTGCTGAGCTACTATAAAGCAGCTGATTGGTATCAGACTAGTGAGCTACTACCAAGCAGCTGATTGGTATCAGACTAGTGAGCTACTGCCATCCAGCTGATTGTTATCAGACTGCTGAGCTGCTATAAAGCAGCTGATTGGTATTGCTTGTTTAAATGTGCTGATCTACAGCTGCCTGTCCTTACTATAAATGCAACTTTGGAAACTCCTCCTAGTCTAATCTCATCTGCACACAGTAGTGACTAATAGAAAATCAAAGTATGAAAGGTCTCCCCTTGACTGCTAAGGTTTGATTTCCCCTCTCTTTCCCATCTTCCTACCTGCAGAGTGCTGTAATACCTAGAAGTCCTAACCATCAGACTGGGCTACTCTACTTGATGCCAGGAACACCAGGCCAGGTGCCCTTAGATTTAACTGCTTACTATTAAGTGTACTCATACTGCTTGCACTGTCTTTGCTTTAAAATTAGTGAGTTTTTGGTATTATTAATTTACTGGTTCCTTAATGTTCAGAAAAAGGTTTCCAGCTATGGGCACCCCCAGGACTTTCATATATCGGCTATTTCCTTGTTCACCCCAGTCTGCCTTTGTTTAGGCAATGCCAGTCTTCAAAAAGATAATCAAACAGAATCTGGATAACATTAAGGTGTTGATGCTCAGTACTAAGAGACTTAGTAAAAAAGTCCACTTCTGCAGTCACTCCTTTCCCTGGAAAACATTGATAAATAGACTTGTCTCAAGTCTATTGAAAGCACTGCATCACTGCAGGGTCTCAAAGCCTACCAAACATTCAGGCCAACAGTATTAGATATTAATATCCATAGTCTTAAAAAGTAAACCATCTCTAGACCTGTTAGACAAGATAATGATCTAGAACTCTTCCACATCCGACTTAGTATTAACAAACCCCTTTATCACATCATAGCAAACTATTGGACCCCTCTATATTCCCCCAGCCCATAACTCCTACCTAATGAGTATGGAGTCCCTGAGTATTAAGCCAAACACCATTGTCCTAGGACTCTTCAACTTCCCCTCTATAAACTTGGAGACTTACAAATCTTCAAACATGTATTCCCAGACATTTAATGGCTTCATCAATACAAACTCCCTGGACCTGTTAGTGTGCACCCCCACTGAGAGGGAGATAGAATCCTGGACTTGGTTCTTACCATTATAGGGTAGCTTTACTGTCCACAAACTGTAATTTACTCCCTGGTCAAATCAGATCAAAAGTCAATCAAATTCATCATTATTCTGAAGCCGGAAGCATCTCCTAGTATCTCTGTATTCAGAAACTAAAGTGAGTGGTAACCTGGCTAAATTCAAAAGCCCCTTCCATTTTGATGATCTTACTGTTTATGCTGAATCCTTCATTGCCATATTCTATACACATGTACATATCTGCATATATTCATATATCCCTCACAGCAATAAATGCAATGTGAAGTTCCCCTGTGATGAAACCCAATGTGAAGTTCCCCTGTGGTAAAACCCACATTTAAACAGGGTTTATAATATAGCAATAGCACACATTACAAGCAAAAATAAATCTAAATCTCAGGATACCAAAAACACCTTTGCTAAACTAAACAATAACTCCGATTAAATCAACTAAAGCTAGACATGAAGTAAAAATAATCGCTCAAGTGAAGTATAGCCACAAGGCCATTTTTAATTATGTAAGAAATCTCAGAAGCAGTGCCAAGCACTGTGCAGGGGTATTAGTAAACAATATCACATGCCCCACTAGTGGTCAAATTTAGCTCAAACTTCTCCTTTCTCTCCCCTTCAAAATTCTTACATCACGTATCCACATCTACGCCCTCCTCAAATCTCCCAAGAAAAAGTTTTCAAGGCACTACCTTAAGCCAAAAGAGGCTTTGTAGCACATGCATGGAGGACAGCAACATTCGTTCCCTCACGCAAAGGTGGGGCTTCAATGGACCCGGGTAATTATTTATACATAATCCTAGCCAGTATCATCTGTAAGGCTATGAAAAGAATAATTGTAGAATTAATAAATAAGCATATAGGTAAACTAATAAATAAGGATATAGGTAAATTAATAAATAAGGATATAGGTAAACTAATAAATATGGATATAAGTAAATTAATAAATAAGGATATAGGTAAAATAATAAATAAGGATATAGGTAAACTAATAAATAAGGATAAAGGTAAACTAATAAATAAGGATATAGGTAAACTAATAAATAAGGATATAGGTAAATTAATAAATAAGGATATAGGTAAACTAATAAATAAGGATATAGGTAAATTAATAAATAAGGATATAGGTAAACTAATAAATAAGGATAAAGGTAAACTAATAAATAAGGATATAGGTAAACTAATAAATAAGGATATAGGTAAACTAATAAATAAGGATATAGGTAAATTAATAAATAATATATAGTTAAACTAATAAATAAGGATATAGGTAAACTAATAAATAAGGATATAGGTAAACTATAGGCTCTTGAACCAACACAGTCTAGATTCATGAAGGGCAGGATCTGCCCACTTAACATGCACAATTTTTTTAAGAAAAGTTACTGTAGCAATGGATGAGGGTAAAACAGTGCACATCGCATATCAAGATTTTACAAAGGTGGTTGAGACCATCCACATTCAGTTATCATAAAAAAAACTTTCCTAGCTAAATGCTAATCTTTGTTTAACTCATTGGATAGCAAACTGGCTCATAAATAGAACCCAGGGAGTTGATCCCACTGTTAAGGATTTATGAACGAATGTTGAAAATGAACTGTCCTTTTATCACCACATATCCACTACTATAAGGTAATCTGTTTCATTACACAACTTGTAACTAAATGCATTGTAACCAGGCCCACAGATACAATCATTTCACTCCACCCAGCATTCATTAGGCTACTTATTGAATATGGTGCCCCATTCAGTCTGCACCTCTTCAAACATTTGCCACAAATAGAATGACCACAACATGTTCTCACTTAAAAAAAAAAAAATAAAAAATCAACGGCTTAAAGTATAAAAACTATGAGAACATTTCAAAGCCTTATCCCTCTACTCAGTATCATACAGGCTACTGACAGCTGACTTCTGCATTGTGTGTAGAGCATAAACAGTCTTTTTTCTGTCCAACCTAGCACTCATTTGCAATCATAAACACCTGCTCAAGAGTTCTCAGTCTCCTTTGCAAAATAAATAGAATATGTTGGAGGAATTGGATTCTATCTTCCACTCCACATTAAGCAAAGTACTTATCTTGCTCTATTCAAATTTAATTCAGATGAATGGATGTGTAACCACAAACTCACCCATCGTTTAGCACCCTTGCCCCTCATGGGGAGGGGAATCATGCTTGCTTAGCCTATCTACGGGGTTATTCATATGAAAATTACAAGGCCTAAAAACTACCATGAGGATGTAAAGTTACTTTTCTTAGGATCCTCATTGATCAATAGCCTAGTAAGCACATCCGAACCTATGAATTTTACAAACAGTCAAAGCAGTTTCCCAGAAGACCAGATTTGTCCAGCTTTGTAAAACATTTGCAACTGTTAGATTGACAGATGGAATATAAACTTAACTCAGAATATTATACCTTTACCAACAAAGCTCAGCAATTAGCACGTGTTTCAAGTTAGGATAAATATTACCATGGCTTTCAGAATGAAGACTGAGATGATCTACTAGTTATTAAATAGCTCCTGGCAAAGCCACATCTTGCCACCACATACATTTATTTTTCACATTTTTCTGCTCAAGTACTTCTTCTCAACGGCAATCTTCAGAGCACTGTCCAGCTACCTGACTTGTTCAGAGTTGCACATCAGGCAAATGGAAAATGGGGAAATCTAAAAGTCAGCTCAGTACTGCCCAATAAAGTATATGTTAATTGCTCACAGACTCAGTCCTCTGTGTTAACCTGGTTTATTTCCTAGGATACCAATGTATAGGAGTAAACCATCCTGAGTCAAGAGTTATTGGCATTCTTACACTTGTAAAGAGTCACTTCTCTAGTCTTTTCTTGACCTTATCTACTGAAACAGAGGAATGTATTCCTAACTACTTTGATGCATAGGCTTCTACTCATCCTATCAAATCAGTTCTATACTGTGTATTTCAGCCAACACCTGCACTTACATGTGACTTGGATTAACTGCTAAATGACCTTCAGCCATGCTTTCATTTACGATGCACTCCTGCATGGCCAGGCACTCCACACAAGACCACTGCACACATCAGCTATTTGCTACTGCACTTGCCCTAAAATAACTTTTAGTCAGTTTTGATATTTAATAACTATATTAAATATAATCATTTATTCCTAGATATGAGGTGAAGAAAAAGGTTAAACAGAAAGTACCACCCCACAGCCTGATTGGCTCAGTATATGTAAAAGGTCAGCCTCTCTGCAAATGAAATGCACTGCCAACAATGTATGTGGCTGAGAGTTATTGGTATTATATTCACTTCAGCTTTGATCATTACAAAAGATATACCCATTTATCCACATATATATATATATATATATATATATATATATATATATATATATATATATAAAATCTGTGTGTGTCTCTCTATATATATATATATATATATATATATATATATATATATATATATAATCTGTGTGTGTCTATATATATATATATATATATATCTATATATCTATATATATATATATATATATATATATATATATATATATATACACACATATATCTTTATAAAACAGACACAAAAGAGTATACATATCCACATTCAAGCAATACACCCAAACTAGAACAAGGGGAATAGAAGATAGGGACAGCTAGTGTAACAGTGATCTAGCAGAAAGTACAGTTGTGTACGATCTTACCCTAACAGTAGATGTCCTACTTTTCACTGTTGCAGTATTCCTTATGACTTGGATATCCTGCCATGGATAGTTGAATGTCTGGTCAGCAAACCTTCCAGGACAATTGCCTAATTCTCTGAACTGAATTTCCCAGAAGAACCAGAACAACCCAAGAGGAAAGCAAGAAGAAAGAAAGAAAAATCCCTCGGGCAGAAGGAAAGCAACAAAAAATATCCGGGAGAAGGAGGGAGGGAGGGACAAAATACTGCAACAGTGAAAAGCAGGACATCCTACTGTTATGGTAAGAAATTAGACAACTGTACTATGTCCTTCCTTATTACTACTAGAGATGATGGGAGGAGGAAGCTACAGAGGAGACCTCCAAAAATCCATGAAGGATGGCAATGGGAAACCCCATCCTGGCCCTAGAAATAATATCCAACTTGCAATGTTTAGTAAAGGTACACACAGAAGACCAAGTAGCACCTTCAACCACCTGAAAAGCAGAAACAGAAACGACAGAATACCTTGCCTGAGAATCAGGCATATCGGACAGAAGGCCCCCAAGTTTGCAAAGAAGAGCCAGCATTTGCCTAGTCATACAGGTCTGGTAGTTAATGATCCAAAGGCTAAGGTAGCAGAAATATACACTTTTCTCCCACACCATCCATAGCATGAGCGTCCTTATCGGAAGGTAAAAGATTATAGGAGGACTGTGATTTAGATGGTTTGTCAGTCACAGCTGAGTTAAAGAAAGGCCTTTTATAAAAAAACTCTTGAGTTTCAGGGATTTTATAGAGCCTATCAGGCTAATTAGGGGCAGGAGGCTGTGAATCAGGGGGTTAAGAAGCTGAAGAGAAAGTGACCAAAAGAGTATCCACCACTGGAGGCACTGCAGAAGGCCTATGTCATTATATTTGCAAACTTGATAGTACCTTTTTGTATATGAGAAACCTGGGAACAATCCCATTTAAAATGTTCCATCATGCATACCTAAGTATCTCCAAAGGGCAGATCCTCAGTATGGGAATCAGGACAAAGTAACTCCTCTTTCCCAGACCCCAGTGGGGAAGAAAATGAATGCAAGATGAGTAACCCGATGACTCTTCACCAGAGTCTAAATCCAACTCTTCTGCAGATGAATGCAATTTTCTATAAAGTTTTGAAGACATTGAGCACTAGGAAACAAAAGTAGGGGCAGATAAGCCTTGAGGGGAGCTTTAAAGCCATAAAGGCATTAAAAATTGCCTTAGCAAAGTTCTGCTATTCTTTATGTGGATCCTTAGCTACAGGAGCTACATGTCTGGTTTTCTGCTTCTTTTTTTGAGGGAATGTCAGCCTTAACAAATCTAGGGAGCTCAGTCCCCTACCTAGATTCTCATATGGTACCAGGAGCCTCCATCCTAATAAGAATTTGGAAAATCCTGCTAGGACCCTCCGATATAATCAGTCAGTGTTCCCCCTCATTGTTTGCAGAACACATAGACACAGCCTCAGTGGATGTGCTGGTAGGGAGACCCATGCTGGCCTTCGACTGGGTAGCAACAGAGGGAGCTGATGCCAGCACCAGATGGTCCTTGCATTCTTCATTCAATCTGATGGAAATGTTCGTAGGAGGATGGACAGCTATAGATTCAATACGCACATGTTTAGATTTTTTTCTTAGGTGATGGCTGAATGTCAGGACATGCAGATTCAGATCCATGGTACCCTCAGCTAAACTTTTTAAATGCTAATTCTCCAAGTAAATGGAAATGAATGACAGATGGCTTTGACGATTCTTTGGGATAAATGCCTGATACATCTCACACTGAGTATGGTTGTGTGTAGTAACCAAACCAAAAAGGTACTTTTCATGTCTATCCTTATGGGGAATCTATTTCTTAACTCACATTTTCCCTTCCTGGATGACATGTTAAAAGGTAAGTTAGAAATAACGAAGGAAGAGACCCCAACGGGCACTTGAGAAGGCTTGGTAGCAGAACAAACATGGCAAACATCTTGCAGACTGAATTCATAGGTAGCATTCAGACTTGTGGCATCGAAGTTCTTTGAGTTAGGTGCTCATACATCACATAAGTACCTTACACCTTGGACGTAGGGCATACATCTGTTGTAGAGAGCCTGGAGGGTGTAAAGGCTTTGATATATTAGCCAGACATTCGGCTATCAATGGCAGATGTTCCATCTGTAAGGAAGGACATCATATACTGTTATGGAAAAGTTTAATTACACAATTGTACTGTGTTCAACCTTTAGATTACTGTTGCAGTATCTTAATCTATATGGATAAATTACCAAAGCTAAGAATAATAATGTGAGGTGAAAGGATTTTAGGAACTGAGAAGCTTTGTTCTGGACCTGAAAAAGGAATCTCGTTTGTAATGCTTTGTTAAGGTGTGTACAGAGGACCACATTGCAGCCTTTTTTATAATTCCTGAGTACATCCCTTCACAAAAAGCTACAGAAGAAACCAAAGCCCTTGTACAGTGGGTGCTAGGCCTTCCTGGAAATAGCTTGTTATGGTGAGAATAGCAGAAAGAAATAGCATGAGACAACCATCTAGAAATTATGTGCTTTGAGATTACAGGGAAATTAACAGACTGATTCAAGGTAAACTGCAAAACCACTTTAGGCATAAAAGGAGGACCTGATATCAAGGAAATGCTCTCCTTGTGAAAAACAAGGTAGGGCTAACTCACTCTAAGAGCTCGTAGTCCTTGCAAACTGAATTGATGAGTTGGTTGAAATGGAAGACATATTCGTTTTTAAAGCACAAAGTTAATATACCAAGGAGAAGCCACCTGTTTTCTAGGCAGACATATATGTAAACACCCTTTAAAAACTGCTTGACTTGAGAACTGGAAGAAAGCAGAATTCTAGGGCAGAAAAGAAGAAATGGATGAAAGATGAATCTTGCCAGAAGAGTAAGAAAGGCCAGAGTATAACTCACACAAATGTTCTAGAACCAGAGTCATCCAGGCTTTAAAAGGCTCCTGATACTTAGTTTGGCATCAACTAGAAAAATCTCTCACACTTGCACATATATGATTTCCTAGTAGGAGGTTTGTAGCCTCCTTTAGTACCTGGTGTATCACTTCAGAAAAAAAAAGTGCCTAAAGGATATTAAAACTTTATCATCCAGGCAGTCAATAGAAGAGTTTTCAGGTTTGAGTATATCAAACAAACCCTGTCTTGTGTGTGCAAAACCAGTCTGTGGGGAAGCCTCTAATAATTGCCCTTGGTCATTTTCAAAAGAAGGGAGAACCAGTGTTGCCTGGACCAAAATGAGTCACTAACATTAACTTTGGAGAGGCTTTCTGCATCTTACAAGAGACCTGGGTGGAACAGCATACAGGAACATTAATGCCCATTGGAAATTTTAAAGAATCAGCCTTCCAAGCCTATTTGCCCGGAATCCTGGAATGGAATTTCTTTGACTGTCTGTTTTGAAAGGTGGGAAGCAGTTCTATTTCAGGTGTTCCCCACAGTTGGATCAATTTCTGGAAAGCCCCCAGATGTAGTTTCCATTTGTGGGAGTCTGTCCTGCCCCTGCTCAACTTGTCTGATACAGTGTTTTGCTCTGATGGAATATATGAGGTCTGAAGAGACAAACTGAGATGAACTGCCATCTCCCAGACTATCATGGCAAGTCTGCAAAGAGAATAAGATCTGGTAACCCTACATTTATATACAGTTCATAGGTAAGTACTAGTCTACCTGCCCTTGAGGACCATTTTATCTCATAACATTTGAGTGACGCCTCCAGGTGCATCTGCAGTTAACTCCTATTGACACCTCTAGGCATCAAATATTGTTTGTTCATATTTACATCAATAATTCCAAAACCATGCTATGTACAAGGTTTTAAAAGATTTCATCTTAAAGCTTACACAATGGCAAACTGAACTGCATTAATATCTGACCTCTGTCTGGTACAGGTAAAGAGATATTAACTGTTGTTTTTATGCTATTAGTTTATATAGATATAATTTTCACATTCTTTTAAACATCTCAACAACCAAGTAAAACAGACAGAACTCCATAGTCTCATATAAAAGCTCCCAGCTACATGAATAAAATGCTGATGATAATATGTGTGTAACTTGAGTGGTTGCTGAGATATCATATGTTGTTTATAAAATATTACAAACTTAATAGTTACTGTGTTTACTGTGACTTATACAATTCTGTTTATGACCTATAACCTAAAGAATACTACTAATATAAAAATAGTTTTGTACTGAAGAGTTTGCCATTTATACTTCTTTCATAACCCATATGGATCCAGAGATATGAACATTTGTTTGAATGTGAGGACATTATTTGATTCTGTCCAAAGATTTAGGCTCCACCCATTGGAAGATACTATGCAAACTTCCTGAGCTCCATTGAAGTTAATGAGTTTGAGTTTAGCCAATTTCCCTTTAAAGGTGTGAATCAAACCATGCATGCACCTTGTGTTTGTAAAGCTAAAACCTTAACTGTTATGCCATCCACAACCACCTCACTGTAGTGTTGTCTATGATAACTTGCAGTGCTCCTGGGGGATGAGAGATGATTTATGATTTTTAAAGCATTGATTACTGCCAGCATCTCTTTAACATGACTGTGCCTTTGTCTGTCTTTAATATTCCACAGACTTTACACTTTCACAACTTTTGATACAGCACCTCAAGTAAAATCTGAGACATCTGTTGGGACAGTCTGAAATGGAGGCAGACAGGGGAAGCGAAGCCCTAGGCTGAAAGGGAAAGTGCTACAATACTTATCAACAGGAAAAACTACAATACCTCCTTTCTCATAAACCTTAGCACTGGAATCTGAAAAGATAATGTGTGCTTACATCAGAACTGGCTGACCTGATGCACCACTGAATTTTTCTCAAGTGAAAAGACCCAGAATGCTGAGAAATTCCATAGCAAATGTCAGGGATTGGTTAGAAAAGTTCAGGAAAATTTCTTTGTACAGTTTTACTTTGTCTAGTGGAAGAAAAGTCCTTCTTGACAAGTACCCAGAAGACGTCACAGAAAAAATATTCTTTTTTTTTTTTTAATTTTTCCAAGTCTTTTGAGTTTCAAATACTATGACAAGAATGGACCACATTCCTAAGTCTAAGTATAATTGAAGTTCATGAAATTAATATTGATTTAATTTTTGATGTTAGCCAGAGGTACTCTTTGCAACACCTGCAATGTGCCTAGTAATAACTCCTTCTGCAATTCCTTTGGAGTTACGTGCATTGGTAACATATCTAAGTACAGCTGTAAATTATTTTTTATAAGACCCATTGTTCCTACTAATATTGGAACTGTCTTGGTATCCTTCTTCCATATTGTCCTTGTTTCTGCCTGCAAATCTTGGTATTTTTTTACTTTTTGTCTCTCCGTACTTAAGAGACTGTAGTCACTGGGTATAGCAATTTCAGTGATCAATGCTACTTTTGTCTTCTTTTCATGGACTAGTATATCTGGTTTTCTCACATCTATTTTTTTGAACTGTTGGTAATGGGTGATCCCATATGATATAAACTTTATCGTTTTCTGTACTGCATTGTGGTTCATGTTTCCAGTGTTTTTTAGCTACTTCAATATTATAATGCTTGCACAATCTTCAATGCAATAATCTTGCCAATTTACTATGCCTTTCAGTATACAGTCCTTCTGCCATCAGTATGTCACAACCAGCAGTAAGATGTGTGACTGTTTCCAATTCTGTTTTACAAAACCTTTATTTGTCTGTTTCTCCTACATTTTAAATGAACACTGTAAAACAATGTGTACATAGTCCACTATCTTGGGCAGCCAATATTAACCTTTTGTCTTTTGGTTTAAATTCATCTCTTCTTAATCATTCCTGCATTCAATCCTGATCAACACGAGGTTGTTCCAAGGGTTTTCTGTACTTGCAACTGTATTTATACATTTTCCACATTTCTTGCATTTTTCATCTGATCCTTTACCTTCTATTCTTTTGTTTTTGGAATATTTAGTTGCTGCCTGATTTTTATCTATGTCTGGTTTGAATTCCATTCCAGCTTGACACCAATATCCTTTTGCTAAACTAACCAGGTAAGTAATCTTAGACTTATTCTCCTTCTGTTTTAAACTTTCACTATGTTTGGGCCTTGTGAGGTTAATAAATATGTATGCAGTCCTATGACTGCAGATCCACACATGTAATCAATTTCAAGGAGGCCCATACCTCCTACAGAATGAGGAATATACAGTCTTGGTGTACAGTGAATTTTATAAATCATTTGGTAAGCATGAAGCACCCCTCTTCTTTTCTTGTCCAACCAATCCAGTACCTTTTAGGGCCAATCAATCGCTCCAAAACTGAAAGCTAGGACAGGAAGAGCAAATTGGTTTATAGCTTGGACTTTGTTCCTAGATGTCAGCACTGTTTTCAATGTTTATTTTAGTCTTCTAAAATATCCCTTACTAAGTTTTATTCATATTTGTTCATGTTTTATTGTTGATCCTTCATCATTTCCCAAATATTAATACATTTCCTCTGGCTCAAGTTATTTTAAATCACATTCCTGTTCCAGGCTGATGTTTTCCTGGTGCTGCAGTTTTCCTGCTTTAAAGGTTGCTTTTGCACATTTATCAAGACCAAATGACATTCTTATATCATCTGAAAAAGTTTTGACCACTTGCAGTTATGCTTTCAGTTCATCATCTGATGAACTATTTTAAATCATCGACAAAAAGAGGATGATAAATCTTTACACTTTGTTGTTTTCTGGGAGCCAAATGGCAGCCATGACCTAATTCTGTTAAGTAGACAGCTTAATGTGTGAAGGACAAGACAAAAAAGCAGCGGTAACAAACAGTCACCCTGGAATATCCCCCCTTTTAATTTTTATCCCTGGAATAATAATTTGTCCTTTACCATGGCTTAACTGCAAAGTGGTTTGTCACTGTTTCATGGTCACTGTAATGTAATTGATCAGTGTTGGGTATATTTTATACATTTTAAGCACTATTTTATCCATGAATGTGGGATACTGTCAAAGGCTTTTTTGTAGTCTATCCATGCCATACTTAGATTCTTCCCCCATTTACTTCCTCTTTTTACAGTTTTCTATTATGACTTTATTTAACAACAAATGATCCTTTGTTCCATATGATTTTCTTTAATTACCTTTTTGTTCTATTGTCATGATTGACTTTTCTTCTAAATGACTAATAACTCTGTCAGGATCAATTCCAGTGTATAGTTTATACATCATGGGAAGAAAAGTTATCGGTCTATAGTTTTTAGGATAGCTTGCAGTTTCACTCTTAAGTAGGAGTATTGTTTTTCCTATTGTCTTGGTATCCTTTCTGCATATTGCCCTTGTTTCTGCCTGCAGATCCTGGTATTTTTTTACTTTGTCTTTCTCTGTACTTAAGACACTGTAGTCACTGGGTGTACCAATTTCAATGACACACTGAACAGGATGGTGACTGTTTAATGTGTGCATATAAATAGTTATTACGCATGGCTAAATCTTCAAGTAAGGATGTTAATACTTTTAGACAGAAGTTAGGTACTTCATCTGGGCCTGCCTGGGTTTTCCAATTAGGAGCTTTTCTTAACTTTGTTTCAATCTCTCTGGCCATTACCTCATCCCAGTTCATACCCTGTATAGTTGAACTTCTTATTCTTTCTTTTACTTCTTTTATCCATTCTGCATCTTTGTTATGTTCCACAGGATCTTCATAGATATTTCACCAAAATGTATCTATTTCTTCTTTTTTGTTGGTGGTTAAATTCCTTTTGCCTTGTTTCCATATTCTCTATAAAACTTTTTTGGGTCATCAATAAATTGCTTAATTTGTACTTTTTCTTTATATTTATCTGCATATCTTATAATTTTTTTCTGCCTGTGCTTACATTTTTAGTGTATTATGTGCATGATAGATCCCGATCTGTTCTGATACTGTAGATTGCTTTTATCACTTTCCTTATCTGTTCTGTCTTCTGTAGTCTTCTAACAGTGACACTTCTTGTCTTAATTGCTTTATAGTTTTCTCTATTCAATACTTCCATGATGGTATTTGATTTCTCCCCTTCCTTTTCCTTACTACCCGGTGTTTTGTGGTAAGACTTTATCTGTTAATAATTTATCTGCACAGTAATATATTATATTTACTTCTATTATATTGCATGAATTTCTATGAAAAGTCCAAATTACTATGTTCATTTGTTTTATCAAACTTCTAACTTTTTGGCTTTTACTGACTTTCTGTAGCATATTTCTTTCATTGATGTTAATATGTCTGTACATCTCTATTAAATCAAGCAATTCTTCTCTTCGATAATTTTCTTCTAGACTGATGGCACATTCTTTGCTCTCCATTTGCTGCAGACATTGTACAGAAAGTTCCAGAGCATCTTCCTGTGCCACATTCTCTTCAATTTCATCCATGTCATCCATTGCTCACTGGTTTAGCTTAAATTTGGGGAGCAATTTTTCTATCCTGCTGTAATGTTATCAGAGTTTGATTTTCTATACCAAATCCTTCACTTCACAGGTTTAGTTCTTATTTCTTTAATGTCTCCATTACTAATCATCTTTTTTACTTTTCCATCTTTGTTTTCTTATTTTTTTTTGTATTGCAAAGGTTGCCATATCTGGATGCCTTTGTCAGCATTTCTCTTCAAATATCTTTGGTGCTGATATATTTGTATTGATGAGTTCTGCTTTCTCATTTGCATAAATAGTGTACCACATTAAATCTCTTTTTCTTTCCCATGTCCATATATCTTCTTCAGATGTCTCCTGCTCCTCCTGTTTCTCCTTATTTCAGGGGCTTGTTCCATCATGCTGTGATATAACCTGTGTTACACTTTCTCCACTAAATCCGTCACTTTGCAGGTATACCATAACTTCAGCTTCTATTTTGTTAACTTCTGCTTTATTAATCTTTTATTCTATATTCCTCTTTGTGATCTTATTTTTGTATTGTGAAAGTTTCCATATCTGGATGCCTTTGCCTGTTTTTCTCTTCAAATATCTTTGGGGCTGCTTTTTTGCATTAATTAATTTGGCTTTTTCATTTGCATAAAAATTACGCCAGATCAGATCTCTCTTTCTTTCCAATGTGATTTTCTTTTTTTATACCTATGAAAAATCTCTAGATTTTCTTCTTTATATTTCTGCACTTCCTCAGTCACTTCTTTTTACAAATGGTCTAAGGTTTCTTGGTCTATATAATGTCTTTCATAAATCTGTTGTATTAATGAACACATTTTTATTAGAAGCTTCTGACAGTTTTTCTTGTGCAAGTATTTTTCTTTGCTATAATTTATCTCTTAGTCTTTTTGTATATCTTCTGTCTGGAAATTCTTGGCATCTTGCCTAATAGTAAGAATACATAATTTCTTTCTTATCCTCAATAATCCACTTTGTCATCTTGATGGCTCTATTTTGGCCTATCAGTTTTTGTAAATTTTGTGGACTACTACTTCCTTGTACAACAGGGGGCCATCCTCCCCTAAGCCTGGCCTGGCCCCATTGTAGGAATGTTTCCATGTCTTGAAGATCCTATGTTGTCATTTTTTTTCCAATCCTGGCACCAGTATGCCTACCAAGATTGGAAGCTTTTTTATCCTGGGTCTTGTGCACTCAGCTATCTTTTTTATATTGTAACCTACTTCTGTCCATGATATATGCAATATAAAATACAATCTTTGTATCAGTGTCATCTTGGTGAGATTTTGTAAAAAACAGGGTCCACCTCATGAAGGTACTCACCGAGGCTTGAGGATGAATTCAGTTCCAGCAATACTACTCTCCTTTGCTTGCTGATTTATTATCTCTCTATTCTGTGGGAAGGGAAGAGAGAGGATTACTGAAAGTTCACTTGAAACCCCAGACTGAGTAGGAGTTTCTTGACACATGTCAGGGAATCCTGACAACTGGAAAAGGAGTCTGTATAAAAGACAATCATGAAAATATGGAAAGATGAGAATGTCTTGAAGTTTGTAATAAGTAATCACTGGAGCCAGACACTTTTAAATACCCTTGGTGCAGTAGACAGAACAAAGGGTAAGACAATGAACTGATAACCCAAGCCATAAGAACAAAATCTTAAGAAATGTCTGAATTCCTTGTAAATTGATATGTGATGATAAAAATCTTTTAAGTCTAATGTTACAGTGATACTGAGGGTGGGTGTAAGTGGTAACAAGGTTTGGAGGGATAACATTTTAAACTTTGGGATCATAGCATAGAGACTGAGAAAGAAGAGGTCTAGGACTTGTCTCCAAGTTTCCAGTTTCAGTTTCTTTGCCACCAGAAGGATCGTTGACTAAAAACGTTTGCCTTTGTGATGTGAGGGCACTAGCTCTCTGACATTCTAAGACAGCATGTGATCCAGAACTGGAGCAAATAGGGAAATTTGGTTTACAGGTGAAGGAGGAATCCCCCGAAAAGGGGTGAATGATTCTTTTTATCATCTGAATCCCTCTTGTATAATTTCAGATCCCATTTGTCTGAGATGATAAGATGCCACTGGGGAAAATGAAGGCTTAGACGGACAGATTTAATGGGCTGCCAGGCAGGGAGATAGGTAAAGTTTAAAAGGGTAAGCAGCCATTCGGACACTGTGGTCTGCCCAATCTTCTGAAAGGATCCTGCTTTCTTCTTTCAGCCTCCTTGCAATTGTTGTTTTAAATTCTGCTTGTCTGAACTTTGCAGAGGCTGTTTATTTCACTTCTTGAGAAATGGGTCCTAAATTACAATGAATATTTATTAATGATCAAAGAAGGATTAAAAGATTTGGGTATCCCCTTGAATCAATTTCCCCTCTTTTATCGACTTTTTTTAGGCGCTCACCAGCAGAAGAGCCAAAAAGCCCATGTTTGTCATGAGAATATAAAATCTCACCTTTAAAGTCTTCTAGTAAGTTTTGAAAATGTAACCAAGCAAATCTTCTCATAATTGAACCAGTAGCAGCAGCTCTGGATTCAGCATCAGCAGAATCAGAATGGTTCCTTAAAGAGTATTTGGTTACCAGAGAAGCAGACACAATTATGGAATTTAAAGACATTTTAACCTCAGAAAAAGGAAGGCTAACAATTAACTTTCTTGTGTTCTTAAAAGAAGAAATTGAACATATTAACATGTGAGCCTGGGAGTTTAAAATTCTGAAAGTTAAGGTAGCAAAAGAATAAACACTCTTCTCGTATCTATCAAAACCTTTCCCAAGCTTTTCAGAGGGAATGGGGTTAGCATGCATAATATTTTTAGTACTAGATGGCTTTGATAAGGAAATCATTGCAGGATTTAATATGGGATGAAACACAAATGTTTGTTTGTCAGAGGTACTTTATATAACCTATCATCAGACTTTTTGGGAGTTGTGAGTTGACTGCCAGGCATGCTGCAAGCTGTTAAGAAGGAATCCTTTAAAGCTGATAAAGCAGGTCTGACATCTGCATGCTGAGAAAATACAGTTGTAACAAATCATAATACTGTTTTTTTTTTTTTTTTTTTTTGCTGGGAGATAAAGATTTCATTATATTCCTACAATAACACATCTTTCATTTTGGTTATACTTTCAAAAGAAGATAACTCTTTTGGAAGAAAATCTGAAGATATACTTTCCTCACAATCAAAATTTCAGCTTTAGGAGAACTCACCAAAGAAAAACACTCTTCTTCCATTCACTGCTCTTCTAATAAGGAATCAATGTCAGAATGTGAGGAAATAGTTTTCTTTTCCTATTTCAAGTAAGTGAAGAAACAGGATTTAAAACATTAACAGCAGACACTAACACTTTGCAAATCCAGCAAGTCTTCCCTGTCAATAGTTATAGAAACAGGAGAAGAGACACTCTCAACTTTTTTGCTGTCTTTTCCATGAGACCCCTGAAAAAAGATTGATCCATGTCAGGGGCACTAGGCCAGAAATCGGGCACCTTAGCTGGATATAAGATAAGGCATACGATGCACCTTCACCTGAGAATGACAAGAGTGGTCCTCCATCGCACATTGAGGACAACCTTACAGATAAGAGGGTGCATCTAACTCTTGGTGTTTAGTGGATTTCCAAGAAGCTACACCAGATGGACAAGGAGACAATGGTGAGTGGTCCAAGGAGCCAGGTCAGACAACGGCAGAGTCACCCAGCAGCAACAGTTGTGGCAGTGAAGGAGTTAGCTTGACAGTTGAAGATTCACAGAAAAATGTTCTTCTACCTCTGAACAGGAGAATACAGAACCAAAGTCAGCAACAATTGCTCCATGGTTAAGAAGTGAGGAAAGGTGGGTATCAAAGTCTGGGGGGTTGGTAAACCTCCTGATAGAAAGCTTAAGGTTTTGAGGTAAAAGATTTTGTGATAATCCTCCAAAGTGCAACATTTTGCCTCCTAGCATAAGTATACAAAATATAAATGTACAGAAAACTAAATAAAAACACATTTTTACATTTTTTTCACACAAGCAATTACCAAGAAAAAAACCCTTTACAACACTTGACAGTCTATAACAAAAACATTTTCTATCTTAAAATACAAGATTTCACAGGGAAACAATAGTTTTTCCTCAGAAAATTATGTAGGTGAAGTTTTTTTCCCCCGAGGGCTACTTATCTTCCTAACCTTGAAGAATCACTAGCAGACCATCAATTTTATGAAGCCTACTGAGGGAGCAGCGCACTTTGACAGCAAGAATGCTCTGAAGTTTTTAGTGCCTTAACTACTGCTTTTACACATCTCTCTTAGCTCCACAGAGGTTAAGGCACATGGAAGGTGCCCAGAAGCCTTGAAAGCTGGCCAGTGGCCATATCATTGGCAGGAAAGTATTTATACAGCTTTGGCTACTGTAACAGTGGTCTTAATGTTGAACATTTTCTACTTTAAAGCTTTAGTTAAGCATTTTGTCCTTATGAAGTAAGCTTGCATTTACCAAGCATTTTACACTGTTAATGTTCATCCATTAATACATAGTTATTCAAGTTTGGTTTGCCTTTTTGTATAAGTGAAGTAATGCTAAAAGCTTTTCACTGCATTTAGTACTGCAGTGTTGAAGTAAGTTTGCTTTTGCTGAGCATGTTAGTTCTTGTATTTCTATGATGTGTGGGGGAATAGAATTGATTTTATTTAGTAAAGCATTGCTTTTGCATTTCAGTATAAACCAGCATTTTGCCTGTCTTTGTTTTCATGTATTTGTAATAAGATAACGTTCTGAAATGTCATTCAAGCAACTGCCTTTGGGGAACACTTCACAGTGTCTATGTCCATGCAGTTCAGCAGTGATTAGCTTTTCATTTTTGTTGTACCTGAGAACACTTAATTTAAAGCACTTCCCTCTATTCAATATTTTTAAATATGCATTTGTGTTGGGTTTGCATTTGTAATGGTAAGAAACAGATACCTCACAACCTGTTAGTGCAAACAATCTGGACAAAGCCTAAAAGAATGGGGGGGTAGCCCAAAAATAAGGACAGATTTTAAATATTTATTTTATAAACTTAGAAAGCTGCTAGAATAACAATATTTGTGTTATCATGCATTTTTTGAAAGCTACAAAGTCTGAAACCCTAATGTATGTCATTATTTAGTCACTTTGATCCTCAGTGATTTGCCAGAAAACCAGAAACTTTATGGGGAATAGTCCAGAAAAATGAGGCAAAAATCTGGATATTCTGTGAAAATCTGTACAGCTGAGAGCTATGTATGGAAACAGTCAATGAACTGCAAAAACCAAGTGCTACATAAATACTTTGTAGTGTGTAATTAATTTCACTGATGAATTCATCCCCGTTATTATACAGATAATGACAACAGTTAATCTATAAATGTATATGAGCATTATTACACAGATAATGACAACAGTTAATCTATAAATGTATATGAGCACTTGGAGCAGAAATCTCCAGTAAAGATCTAAAAATGGAAGTACATTTCTGAGCATGGTATCTTTTCAGCTGTGAAGGACTTGCGAGTTCAGAATAAATGAGTCAGTGAGTCCATATGAGAAATATTTCATCATTTCTCTATTATGGATCTCAACAGTTTCAATAAACTTTCAGGCAAACAATACAAAAATTGCAGAAACATCATCAGTGAGAAACTCAGATGCAATGCAACTAAAACATCTGATGTTAACTTAATGAAGAAAAGTTAAATGTCCTGATAAGTGTTTTGCATATCCAAGCAAATTTTCAGGCTTTACCTGTAATGTGACTAGGATTACAAATGGGGGTATTTCTCAATGACCAATACAGAAACAATCTGAAAATGTGGTAGGAATAAAACGGTGTTTTTTGTCAGCAAACCATGATCCAGATATTCTATTTAATTGCTGAAAAATAAACAAATCCAAAACAGAGAAAGTTCTCTTCAGTTTATGTAATCAGGTCTAGATGATGAAGATGCTTCAGTTATATATAACTGTACTTAATACAATAAATCTGCAGTAAGGTACACTGTGCTACTGCTAGCCTTTTCAAGGTCATATTTGGTTATTAAACCTATACTGTTAGGGAGTCTGAAGTTAAACTTAGTTGTCTCTAGTAGACAGCTTAAACAGTGACTTCAATGAGATAATATGTTATTGGTAGTAATGTAACTGTCTGTTGCAACTAACTTGAATTTTTTTATTTACTTCGATGAGGTAATAAGTTTAGCTTCTTCTAAAAATAGTATTAAAGTTATATTGCATTGTATAAATCTCTGCATTACAAAGCAGTTTCTAAAATGCAATTACAGTAAATTTTTTCTATTATAGTGCGCAGTGTTTAATTCACAGCTATACTATCTGCAAGTTAATTAAATGGAAGTGCAACACCATCACCCATTGCACATCCTAACCACAAGGTCTTACTAGGTCTTAGCAGGTACACACAAGGAGCTGGTGCTGCTACAGGTGGTAGTTGATCTGACAGGTTAGAGTTTGATGCCTCTTGATCACAGTACTGAATCTCGTAGTTTCACACTGATGATACAGAACTTGGGGTAAGGACCCCACACTGGCACACAGAAAGCTTGCAAATTCTATGCACACAATGACAGAAAGTCATGACTGAACTAAAAAGCCTAGAGATGTAAGGCAGAAATCTTCCTAAAGACTCAGCTGATTCATGCAAAAACCTTTCAGGACACAGTAGATGCTTTCTTATTAAAGCCTTCAACATTCATAGGTGTAATTAGCCACTGCAAGATCGGAATCAAATAGTTAAGGCAACAGAACAAAGCATGGGAATGGTAACATATCCATTCTGGAAAAAGAGTAGTTTACACATCTAAACAAACAGAGGAAACAATACAAAGAAATCAGTCTTCCTGCAATAAAGACACAGTCTGCATCTAGGTAATGAGAGAACTCTTTTAGAAAGAAGGTAATTAACTGCTTGGTAGGTAGATCCAAGAATACATTCTCTGAAGATGGCCCCTATAATAAGAATGCTTCTAGTGTGCACACTGCAAATCACTATAAACAGAAAATCTCATGCATACCACCTGCTCCTGTAGAATACATTACATAAAATAATTCCACTTTCAGGATAACTTTGCTACTGAAGAGGCTTTTGCAACACTAATCTACTTCAGGAAAACCGCTACTTCTCAGCTACCTGCTATCTTTATTACTCTCACAGAATGTGAAAGTACAGCAGTTATCATTGCCCAACGTTTATTAAAAATATGTAGCTGGTTTATTTGTAGTCACTTCACTCAAATACTAAACCTTTGTCTTTAAGTATCCTCTCTATGTTCATTTTACATCCCACTAGGTTGAAAATCAGCACTTCTACCCAGTTCCTACAGTAATCATACTTAACAAAGGTTCAGACCTCTGGCCATCTTCTCTATTTCGGGCATATCATATTTGAAAGACTGGACTAAGTACAGAATTATGGAATTCACGCTCAAGGTCAGTGTGGTTGCACTAATATTAGAAGCATGAGGGTTGTTACATGCATGCTCAGAAATGCAAACTTGGCAGCTGAGACTTGCAAACAAAAGCTAATGACTCTTCACAGAACCCTTTTATGTATCCAAAGAAGATTCATCAACATGATGAATTTTTATCAAGTTTTAGTGACCCTGCCAGAGACGGAGTTTGCCACCAATGCTACCTTGAAAAAAATAGCATTACAATAAATCTCAAAATATATAAAAAATGTTGCTCATGTGCTTGAGACATGGAAGCCAAGAAATTCACCTCAAAACCAAAAGCTCAAGGCGTGAGACGGATCCTAATTCTTCATAGTATATGGGGCTTTGGAAGAAAGTGTAGGTGCATGAGGTGTGTCACCAGCTTCGAGACCTTCAAAACCCTTTCATATCTGAATGCACAGTTCTAAGAAGGTTCTAGAATAGTTTTAAAAGCAATTTAAAAGTACCTTTTTTATAAATGTGGTAGACTGAAGTATCCAACAGCTTTCAAAAACTGTTTCACTTTCTGCTGCTATTTTTTTGCCAACTAGCACTGTCTACTGTTAACCCCAATGTTTAATAAGCTTGTCCTTTCCTGTTTTATGAGTGTAATTGTGGCATTCCATGCACTTTACAAGTTTAGAATTCTTATTTTTCCAAAATGCTTTTATTCATTTTATAACACAATAACTTAACTGTATAGTAACAAGAAAAAAACAGATAAACTATACACGATGTCCATAACAATTATAAAAGCAATATACATAGGAGAACACTTAATATTTCTCCAACAAATTAGACAATTTTATCCAAGCAATTAAATGACGAGTTGGGTTGTTAGGCCTTGTTTTTATAGTACCAATCTCATTCTTACAAATGTATTTCACAAGATGAATAAACTCAACTTTAAAGACAGGAGTAGATTGGGATTTCCAATTTTTAGTAACAATTTTCCTTTTTATACAGAGGATAGACCGTAGTAAAAATGTCTGATTTTTAGGAATGACTTCAGGAACAGGAACACTGAAAAGGATAAGGGAGTCAGAAATTACAAGTTTAGAATTCTTGACAGCCTGCTGTATTCTTTACAGATTATTTCTATATAGATTTACAATGTCTTGGGAATAAGAAGACACATGTTCACATATCTTATAAATTGATTTACTGAAACCCCAAGAAAGTCACTCACTGTTTTGTCTTATACTGTACAAATGTTGTTCTTCTTTCGGCTTTTCCTGGTTAAGGGTCACCACAGCGGAACTCCTGTCCACTAATAATCAGCAGTAGATTTTTACAGAGCCAAGATGCCAGCTCGACGCCCAACCTTCAACGAAGGAACGCCCAGTTATGCATGTCTTTCTAATGCCACTCGACCATGGGGAGGACATGCAGACTCCACACAGAAGGCGCTCCAGCCGAGAATCGAACAGGAGAACCTCTTGCTGTGAGGTGATAACGCTACTGCTGCACCACCGCAGCTTACCTTATACTGTACAAATACAAATGCTAATTACTGCATAATTAAACATATGTCACTGACAGGTGACAGATATGTCATGGCAGATGCAGAACTCTGACAAACACAAGGTTTAGTAGATTGCAACAAAACTTCAAGGTGTTACACATGCATACATTGTTGCAGGCACACTCACACACACACACACACATGCAAATACACACACACACAAACCCAAGAGCAAAAATAGCTAAATATAATGGCTAATAATTACATATAATTAGGCTGAGTTGTGCATTTATCAGAAGGTAAGCTACATTTATAAATACATGCAGTTTAGCAGATATTTGCAGATATCAGAAGCTAAGCTGCATCAATAGCTACATAAAATTAAGCTTGAGATGTGTAGTTAGTATAATCAATGTTACTACTTACATAACTTATAGCTCATGTGTACAGTTATCAGATGGTAAGATACAGTCATGTGATAGGATATATACAATAAGGCTACAGCACATTTATGGTTTTCATTTTATAAACTATATATAAATATAATTTATATAATATAATTTATAAAAAAAGAGCAACAAAATGCTTTGAAATTGACAGAAGATAATACCATCTACTTCAGTATAACCAGGAAACATGGCAAAACAGCTAACATTTGTCTAATTAAGCAAAAATATACAGACATTTATGTAGCAACTTGCTCTGCTCCTTGTCTACAAAACCAAAGAAAATCAAGAAAAAATCTTATTTTTCTTTAAGAGAAAGGCCTAAATACCAACTAAGACTTTAATGCTTAAAGACTATAAAAGAAGCATGTGGGGAAAAAAGATGATTCCATACCATGTATATAGGGAAAAGCTCTTTGTTTTGATATGCTAACCAAATATGCCCTTTTAACAACAGCCATAAGAGACTCCAGGGAAGGTGCTAAAGCCTGAAAACAAAGGAGGTGAATAAACATTCAGAATCAATGGTTTACTGACCTCCTCAGTGTTCAGGTGAGCCATGAAGTTCAAGGGATTGGTGAAAATATCACTAATTAGCAAGAGAGACCATGTTTCTTTCTTCAGTTGCTACAGAACTGCTTTGATGACAAACAAGGTATTGATTAAATGAGTGTCTAGCCATATGAAATCATCTCAGGGTTCATGTTTTGATGTTCAAAATTAGTCTCGGCTAGTTAACTAAAGGCACACTGATTTACAAAACTGAATACTATAACTTACTTTGTAAAATTATTTACAATAAAATACTTCTAAGAGTAGTGCATGAGGTTTCTGTTCTATTCCTCTTGATGTAAATTTGAAACTCTACCCAAGTGAATAATAATTCATGATTGCTGACCTGCACATTTAATCAAGTCCAGCAATATGACATGAGGAAGTTGAGAAGCAGAGTAAATTATTAGAGGTATAAAACAGACCAGCCATTCTGTAATAATAACACGAGTGGCATTACTTTGTCATGCACATGGGCAGTGAGACACTGGTGAAACATGAAATAATATATGGCAGTTTTTGTCTTAGTTCATTTAAGGAACAAAAGAGAGAGAAGAAAAAAGGAAAAGCATGAACATATAACAACAAAAAAAAAAAAAACATAATGCAAATAAATGTACACTGATAAGAATACACAAACACCTGAACTCTTACATTTGTACCATAGTTACACTAACACATACTTAAGTATTAAGGTATCTCATCACACCATCAAAGTGCATGCAAATATAGTTACATAGCACAAATATTACTGATGAAAAAGCAAAGCAAACTATCAGAATGAGCTGATATGTCATTCTAATAACTTTTTTGCACAAAGCATTACAGTACATACATTGTTTTTGAAAACCCTATTTTTTTGCACAGATAAAAACTGTTTGAGAACTATTTGCAAAAAAAAAAAATATATATATATATATATATATATATATATATATATATATATATATATATATATATATATATATATATATATGCCAGTAGAATACTAATATGCTTGCTTTCTACTTGTTTTCTGTAGATAGGTTTATTTGATAACTGGGTAAGTGGGCTGACCAGCTTCATAACTGATTGTAACATTACCAATGAATGACCCTCAAAATGTAACTTCATATTGATGACAGAGCAACAAATCAAAGACTGGATTATGCACCAGTATGTGTCTATAGCTCATTACAACAGAAGGTGGAACAATAGACATCCACAACACAAAGTAGTATAGTTGGCCAGGTGAAAGTAGCAAACAACTAATCCATCACTGCACTGTATAACAGTAGAAAAATAATCACTATAGGAATGAATGCATTAACCTCCCCTATCGCAGAATCCCACAGATGAAAAATGACCAGTTAAGTAATTACAAACAGCTACTCTGGTATAAATGCTTCAAATTAACATGTACATAAAAAGAAATAGTGTTACTCCTATGGTGAAGGAATAATAGACACAGAACACAACTGGTAGATAATTTAGTTTGATAATAGGGCCACCAAAGTTTGTGGAACAGAGCTATACAACCATTAAAAGTAATCTAATCTATTAATAAAGTTACATGTCAATATATACAGTAGCATGTAAGTGCATATTCAGTGGATCTGACCTATGTATACTATAAATTTTCTATGCAATTAAGACATGCATACAAAGTTATGAATGTGCTCATTGTTCCCAAGTCCTGCTCTTCCCACTTACCTGTCCTCTCCTTGTACCTTTCTGTCATATTCCTTGACTTCATTCCTTATACTCATGTTCTACTTTTGCATGTTCTTTTCATAACAAACTGGATTCTGACCTAGGCATATTCTCCCTTGCAACCAGATATACCTTATTTATAAGTGTTAAATCCTGGGTTTGTTCAGCAATTATCCCAGCCTCTGATCTGGCTCACCAAGAAAAAGTGATCGGATGAAAGTTCTGCACCTTGAGAGCTCAGCATTTCTCCTTTAATCAGACTGTCTGGAACATACAAAATCAGATAGGATGGCATGAATATAAATGTTGACCACTAACCTTTAGGTACAAAGTGATCTGTTCCCAAGTAAAGCTAAAAGAAGCTTTGATTTTGAATAATAGTGCTTGTTATGGAAATTCGTGACTACAACAAAAGTCCAGAATGAATCTATCATTCAGATCAAGCAAGCCACTCTCCCTGGAGATATCTTCAGCATTGCTCACATCATCTTTGAAGTCTCCCATTAGAACTGTAACATTTGTAGGAGGTGCTTTATTCAGAACTACATTCATAGTTTTTACTAAAGCTAAATACTATGAAAACCTGTAAGGTGCAAATGCACAAATAACAGTTTTCCTTTCTGCAACTTGCAGTCACATTAAGGTGATCCTGTCATTTACAGGCATTAATTCCAAATCATTCCCACCAGGGGCTTGTGAGTATAGCCACACCTGCTAGGAGTATTTCTTGGTAAGTAATTCCAGTGTGAGAGAAAGACCATTCCACTTAAGAAGTCTTGTTCCAGAACCTATGTTATGTGTAGAGGTAAGACCAACAAATCTTGATTTCAACCTCCCACATAAGCTTTAGTTCTTTTGTCAACAGTTAAGGTGGCACTGCATTACCAAAGAACCAGTTTCCATTGGGAGGATCTAGTCTATCTGAATTAATTCTCTTCCTGTCTTCTACTTGCTTGAGTATTGCACCTGAGGCCCTGACTTCCATCCTTTCTCTTGCAGATCGTGAGGTCACATTCACATGATTATATTTAGTTATGGAATGAGAATATAAAATGAAATAAAATTTAAATTTAAAAGAAGCAAAAGTGGATTCAAAATTAAAGTTAATGATGAAAGGAAAATAAAGCATGCTATCATGTATATGAAGCAAGCTAGGTGTGGCAGAATCCTGGGCAAATGGTGAAAGGCATTAGGACATAGAAATCACGAGACCAGACTTGTTCAGGTGGGGCATAAATTGCAAGATTGGAGAATGCAGTAGTTTACTTTAGGCTAAGGATGAGTTGTAAGGTACGTGAGGACATAAGAGCAACGAAAGGATGACAAGAACCTCAGAAATATTGAAAACTTAGAAGTTTATCACACAAAGCTAGAGAGAAGAAAAATCAGTCCTTGTGATTGAATATATAACTTAACGACAACTGGATGATGAAAGAGAGAATGATGAATAAATGGATAATGTCTTTAGGCCAGAAAACAAAAATCATTGCTATAGGATTCTTCAGTCTTCCGGAAGCAGAATGGTGTATTCCTATATTCAAACAGCACCAGAATTACCCATTCTAAAGACTTAAACCTTGCCTGTGATATAAATAGGACCTTCTGGAGAGATAGGTATGTATTGCAGAACTACCCCATCTATGGAACAGGCCCCCCATCCATGTGAAGCAGAGTTCCTCCCTAACCCAATTCAAGTGCAACTTGGCAATTGGATGGGAAATGGGAAATTCATCCCTGGTTTGGCACTTATGTTTCTAATGGACACAGGTAACCTGTAAATGGTTTATCTTCCAGGCCCATGCTTAAACTTATCAAGGGTATCAGAACTTGTCAGAGATATGGGATGCATGGCTAGGCTTAAAAATACCCAGTTGTTAGCCTAGTAAACACCTATGAACCTAAATCAGGGAGATGGACTGAAATGGTAGAGGTTGATGGATCAATAGGAATTCCTTCAGTTAATACCTGAAGGTACATGAAAGGGTAAAACACTGGACACTGTGCTTAGCAGGGGTAGTGGTGGTGGTGCTGGGGGTTCAACAACTAGAGGTAACAGCAGCAGTGAACAGTTCAGAAGAAGAGACAAAATATAAAATAATATCTAGAGAAAAATCTATGAGAATGAATAGAAGAAAATAATGAAATCTTTAGATGCAGAAGGGAAAGAAGGACGGTCAGGACAGAACTGCAGACATGTGTCATGGAGGGGAAGAGGACAGCAAGAATGAAGAAAAAGCAGATATTCTTAATAAATATTTTGGTGTAATCTTCATAAAATGATGGACGGAAATATGTCAGCATAGGAGAAGAAAGAGAAAAAAGGGAGGACATCTGGCAAGCAGTCACGTATAAAGGGAAGTTGTACAATGGAAAATATAGTGACACATAAAAATAGAAGCACAGCAACTTGAAGCAGAAAAGTACCACAGACTAAACTGCAGGCTGTAATGGGAGATTTTCAAGCCAGCATACCAGAACCAACCATTCTCAACACAGCTTAAGGTAAAGTGAGAGCACATAGGCTCTAAAGTCACTGAAATAATGTAAGTAAGACGTCATATGGGTTGGGTCCTGCTTCAGGAAGCCATGTTCCCTTATGCTGTTTATGATCCTTTACTACCTTCTGTGGCTTTTACGCCTTTCTGACGTTTCTTCTTATTGATAAGTCTGTCTATACGCTTGGCTAGAACTGCAAAAGGAAAGAAAGTCCCTGTGGTGAGCTGCTGTAAAGCTTTCATTTCCAAGCTGTCTTCTAGCTGATGTCTTCCTTGCACTAATCCCTTAATCAGGAGATTTATTTATGACATTGTCCTCACTGCTGGCTTGCCTTTATGCAGAGATGTTGCAGTGGTGGAGATGACTGCATATTTTACAGGGACAGATGCATGGCTGGGTCTCTGGAAGTTATTCAGCTATGTAGCACAGAACATACAGTTGTGTGCATAAAGGTATCATAACAAGTTATGTCTTCATAAATCACTGCTGCAGTAGCTTAAGCTTATTTGCATCCTTCCCACTGCCAGAAGCCAGCTTTCAAAGCTTTAGCTTGCCAAAGATACCAAAGACAACCACAAGGCATTCTATAGTCATGTCAAGAATCTAAATGGCAATGCTCAGATCTGCTCTGAGCTACAACAGAATGGCATTAAATATACTGATCCCAAGGATATTGCCAATATCCTGGCAGATCAATTTAGTGCCAACTTCACCCCCCTCTCACCTCCTACAGGGCACATCTCAATACCAAAAGATTACCAAATTCCAGTAATCACAACCACACAGGTAGAAACCGCATTCTCCAAAGCTAAGAATACAGCATACATGGGACCAGATAACATTCCAGGCTGTGTACTACATGAACTACAAAATGAACTGGCACCTCACCTAAGTGATATGTTTAATCATAACCTCACCTTAGGCTTCATGCCCACTGAGTGGTGCACAGCTACAATTATCCCACTCCACAAGGAGGGATCCACCTTGGATCCTGGGAACTACCATCCCATCAGTCTGACGAGCCTGATCTGCAAGGGCATGGAATGCATTATCAAAGTACTTATAAACAAAGACCTTGGCAACCTTCAAACACTGGACCCCACCCAGTTTGGGTCTGTCAAGGGCCAATCTTGTCTCCTGAACCTAATTGATTTCTTTGAATCGGTCTCCAGAGCTGTGGACGAGGGTAAGGCGGTCCACACAGCCTATCTGGACCTCGCCAAGGCCTTCGACACCATCCCCCACTTTGGAATCATAGATAAACTTACTAAGCTGGGCATAAATCCCTATGTCACTCGATGGGTTGCCAACTGGCTTACTGACCCAGACTGTAAAAGTAGCCGACTACAAATCCAGCTCCAGACAAGTGACAAGTTGAGTACCTCAGGGTTCAGTCCTGGGACCGCTCTTGTTTGGCATCTACTTCTCTGAAGTACAGGCCAACACTAAGGGACTCTGGCTAACAAAGTTCTCAGATGATTGCAAACTGGGAGCCATTACTGAATCCTCAAATGATGTGGATATTCTACAAAATGGCCTTACAAAAACAGATGCTTGGTGCCAGAGCCATGGGCTCAAGCTTAATGCTAAGAAATGTATAGTTATTCCCTTTGGGAAAAACCATATACCCATGAATTACCACATAGGTGGCAGTACACTAAACACCGGAAGTGTGGTAAGAGACTTGGAGACACAGGTGGACAGTGGTCTCACCTTTGATAACCACATTGCCACAACAGTCATGAAATCCTTCTATATGGCACACCTCATCGCTAAGGGCTTTTCATCCAGAAAAAAAGGAGGTCAGTGTCTCACTGTACTCATACCTCATTAGTCCCATTATAGAGTACAATGCCCCATTTGGTATGTACCTCACAAGACATCTGCAACAGCTGGAAGGCCGCAGAAATACCTCACTAAAAGAATCACAGGCCTAAAGCAGATGCCCTATGCTGACCATCTAGAAAAACTCCCGCTATACTCTGTGACATATCGTTTACTCAGAGGCAATCTTTGCTTAACATACAAGGCCATGTCAAACCCTGAGCTGATGGACATGCTCCATTTAAAGAAATCCCAATCCCTCAGAGCCACACGCTCCAGGGATCTAAACCTTGTCATCACAATGAGCAAAACATGCAGGAGGGATAGTTTCCTGACCCAGAGACTCCCCATACTCTTGAACAGACTGCCCATACATGTCAAGCAGAGTGCCTCCTTGGCCCTCTTCAAAAGGAACCTTGATGATTGGATGGGAGATAGGAAATTCACCCCGGGGATCACGTCAGTCGCCCTGCTAGACAGGGGTCCAGGGAAGTAAATATTGTGGGAAGATTTTATCCAGTTAATTGTTATGGCTAGGCTTGTATAGGCCCTAGGGCTGATAGCCTAGTAACAACCTGTGAACCTATGAACCTTCCATGCAACCTAACTGTCAGGAGTTTGAAGGAAGCTCCATATAAAGACAGAGTGCAAATTTCTTCAGATATATTTTGCCGAGAGAAAAGGGAGGCAACAGCTACATACACTATGGTATATATACCCACACACTGAAAATACAAAATGGAAAACAGGCAAAATATGAGGCTCATAAATGGCCTGAAGGGAGAGGGGTCTAATGCAATTGTGTTCCATTAGAACATCTACTATTACGGTAAGTTTACTTCCACAACTGCACTATATTCAACATTTGGATCACTGTTTCAATAGCCTAAACTATTCAGGTAGATTACCGTAGCTTAAAAACTAAGATGGGAGGACAAGGGGAAATAAAGTAAGAATCCTTGAACCCCTGGGAAAATGGTCCTTGCAAAGGCCATTCATGACCAAGAAAAGGTTATCTAGTTAGTAGTCTTTCATATACATAAAAGTATGTACAGAGGACTAATACTGGCAGAGTGTACTCCTTACCAGAAACCTACAGAAGATAAAGGCCTTGTGGAATTGGCCCTAACCCTGCTTAGAAGTGTCCTATTATGGAAAGAATAGCAAAAGATGATAGAATGAAATGAGCATCAGAAAATAGTCTGCTTTGATACTGGTTGCCCTTTCATCTTACCTTCATAATAAACAAACATCAGGTACGTTGTCTTGAAGGCTTAAGTTTTTGTCTAGGCAGAATCTTAGATGCCTGTGAACATCTGAAGTGTGAAGAATGTTTTCTTCCTTGTTTTTGAGTTCAGGAAAGAAGACAAAGATTAATAGTCTGGTTCAAGGTAAACTGAGACCACAAGGCAGGGTTAATTCAGAAAGAGACCCAGCCCTTGTGAGAAATGAGGTAGGTCTGACTCACCAGAAGCACGTACAATTCAGATATTCTCCTGGCACAAGTCAGAACAATGTTAATAACCTAAATCCAGCCCAATCAGCTGGTTCAAACAGAAAAAGGATGAGCTTTTCAAAATTCCAAGGAGAAGCCCAGCAGAGATGGCTGAAAATTAACCTTGTTGGAGGAATATGAAAGACCAGAGACAGAGGACAGTAACTCCAACCAGAGGTAGTCAAGCCTGAAGTGAGACCCTGTTCTTGGACCAGCACCAACTAGAACATATTTTACACTTGTATATATCATTCTCTAGTGGCAGGTGGTCTTGCCTCCTTTAGTACCTGCTGCACGTCCTCAGAAAAAAAGGACCTAAAAGGTAACAAAATTCTATCATCAAGGCAGTGTGCTGAAGAGTTTTTAAGTTGGGTTATTAAACAATCCCTCTTTTGTGTGAGCAAATCCAGTCTGTGGGGAAGCCTGTAGTAACTGCACTTGGCCATATTGAAAAAAGGTGAATCATTGTCACCAGGGCCAAAAGGGAATCACCACCACCATTTTGGAGAGTCCTGGATCTTTAGAAGAACCCAGAGTATCAGTGGAAAGGTTGGAAAAGCATACATGGGTATGAAAAGGCATCTATCTTCCAGCCCTGTTTGCAAGTAGTTCTGATGCTGAATTTGCTTATTTTGTTCTAAGAAGAAGCAAGCAGATCTATCTGAGGTGTTCCTCCCACTTGGATCAATTGTTGGAAGATGCCAGGATGAAGTTCCAGTCCTGGTCCTGATTACCTTATCTGCAGTTTTGCTCTGACAGAATGCATGAAGCCTAAAAAGTCAAATTAAGTTGAGTTGCTGTCTGTTAGGCTATCACAGCAAGACTAAAAAGAGATTAAGATTAGGTACCACATCACTGTGATGTTTTCTGTGTAAACGTGCAGAGGTCCTGGGGACCAGAGATGATTTAAGACTTTAAAAAAGCTAATGACTGACAACATTTGTCTGAGATGTGCTTCTGCCTGTCACAAGGGTTCCATAGACCTTGCACCTTCATCACTTTGGAGACTGCTTCCAATGCCAAAATATATACTACTAACAGACAGGAAAAAATTAAAACAAATGAAAAAATAACAAGCAGGAACCAAAACTACACTTCCTCAAGCGCTTCAGCACAAGCCTTCAAGGAGTACAAATTAATTTAATGTGTAATTGCATGATTGCTTGATTGTTAAGTATATTTAATCTAGATGTATTTTTTAGTCATTTGTACTCCTTGAAGCCCTGTGGCGAAGCGCTTGAGGAAGATTAAAGTGTGGTTTTGGTTCCTGCTTGCTTCCATTGCCAAGCCTGAAGAATCACTGGTTTTAGACTGTGGAAGAGTCAGAAGGGAGAATGGGAAACCTGCATTGAAAGACATCTGGTCTATCCACCACAGAAAATCTCCCTTTTTACAAATCCCAAAACATGATATGAAAAGATAAAGGGTGAAGACGCTGCATCCAGGTTGATCAGAGGTAACAATGAATCTTTTTCATGTGGTGTCTGGTCAGGGGAAGCATGGCAATCATTAAAGCTATGTACCCCAATATCCTGAAAAAAATATCTTTGCAATTACTTGGATTTGAGTAGAAGAACTCAGAACAGCTGTGACATTTCTACTTTGACTGGTGGAAGAAAGGCATCCCAGAAAGACAATTCTGTAAGAAGGGATGACAGAATATTTTTGTGAGTTATTTTAAAAACCCAGACTGAGAAAGAGATTCTAAAGAGTTTGTGAAGACTCTTGACAGATAAAGAAATAGTCTCCAAGGATAAGACAATCCTTCAGACATGGAAAGGTGTGAATGCCTTGAAGTCTGCAATAAACAATTACTAGAGCCAAACACTTTGTGAATGCCCTTGGAGCAGTGGAGGTACCCTGTATAACCTGTCAGACTTTCCATGAGTAGGAGGTTGATTATCAGGCAAACTAGAAGCGATGAGTAAAACATTTTCTAAAGCAAGCAAAGCAGGAGGAACAGAGGCAGATTTAGGTATATCCAAATGTAACAAATCATAATACATTTTCTGGGCAACAGAAATGTCATTGGCTTCCACTGAAAAGCCTCTTTCATCTGAAATAAAATCTTAAAAATGGTAAATTTTCAGTAGGGAAATATGAAGACATACTTTCTTCATAATCAGATTTCTCAAACTGAGAAGAAATTCCTAAAGTACAAGAATGCCCCTGAAATATCTTCTCTTCTCTTCTAATAGGAAATCCAGGTCAGAAAGAGAATGAACACTTTCTTTTCTTGCCTAAAGAAGTATTAAGCAAGGAAAAGGCAGAAACAAACTACTTATCAAATCCAAGCAAATCTTCTCTGTCCATGGAAACAGAAACAGGAGCAGACAATATTCTATCACGATGTTCACCTTTTCAGGGAAGCTTCCTGAAAAATGACTAATCCAGTGAAGGGTAAACTCATCCTGGATGCAGGTTCTCCTATACTGGTTGAGTGAAGAAGCTTCATATGCCCCTTCTCCTGAGACTAACGAGTGGTTCTTCCTCGCCCACTAAAGCCATCCATACAGCCACAGAGTATGTGGCTATATCCCAGTCCATGATGGCAAAAGGAGCAACACCAGAGGGACTGGGGGAATAATGAGTGGGCTGAAGAATCAAAAGAAGTCAAGGCCGAGTTGCTCACTGATGGCTGAGGCACAGAGGGAGCCGGCCTGACACTCAAAGGCCCCATAACAACATTCTTCTTCTTATGGACAGGAAAAGATATAAACACAGACACAAGTAATGACAGGGGAAATGAGCCTGTCATTCCTTGGGGGGCAGCAGAACAATGTACCCATTGAATAATATGGGGATATTCCACAGTCAGAATGAGATATAAATGATGGATAGAGGAACCTGGATCAGTCAAAAAAGGGTAAAGCAGGGAACAAGTGGTACTTAAGTGAGTAAACCACTGGCAGTCCCCAACAAGCATAATAACCTGCACCAATTACACAAACATACAAATATGTAGAAAAATGTTGCCAAAAACTACATTTCTCTTTTTTCCCTTGTTAAACACAAAAAGTTCACATAAGCATTTACTCTGAGACTCCCTTAGAAATTCAATAATATTCCCATAAACATACAGTTTCCTGTCAAACACAACATTTTAGTGAGAAAAGCACAAGTTTTCCTTCTAAATGTGTTTTAGTGGAAGGTTTTCTCCAATGAGGAACTTATCTGTCCAGCTTTGAAGGATCATTAGTTGACCAACAATCAATCAATCTCTCTCTCTCTCTCTCTCTCTCTCTCTCGTGAGAAAAATATTCTTTATTGTCTAATGGACTTGCTAAACGGTTGAAAAGTGTATGCCCTAACTACAGAAAAAACAAGATTTTAGATTTTTTTTATACAATTCAATATGTTTGATTATCCAAATAGTTAGATTATCTGAACTACCCTTGGTCTGAAATAGTTTGGATAATCGGCTCTCTCCTGTAACCTGGCTGATTGTTCTTGAATGTGTGTGGCTTGCATTTTGAGCACTGACACTAGGAAAGTCACTCATGCGACAGACATTCTGTCTTTTTACAGAAGTATTCTGGAGTATCACTTTCACTCGCATGAGTTCTTTCATATTTCTTGGGCAGAATGAACAACTCATGTTGCCAGCTTCTACTATATGATCCAAATATGATCCAAATAACAGTTGTAGAGCCAATAATTCTGAATGCAGATAATGCAGATAATCAATCCTCTTGCACAAAGTTTCCCTTTTGACACATCAACAGTGCAGCTAAGAACAGAGGGGTTTAAAACAATAAAAGAGACTCTACTGGAAGATATCTGTGGAAAACGATCTACACACAATTATAGGCAAACTCTGTTGTCCAGGAAGGAAAGAGTAGCAATTACAGGAATGCTGTCAAAGGAAAGAAAGACGTATTCCCAGGCCAGTCTTAAAGCAAATGCAATTTGTCATTTTTGTTTCAAATATTCTGAAGGGAACTAGGAAGAGAGAAACCCCATTTGCAGATGACACTGAGAAAGAAGGAAAGGGAATGATGAAGCAGCAAGCCTTTTGTGAGACCTGAGTACAGTATCAAAATGAACTAGGAGGTGGATTTAATGCTGAATGTAGAGAAACGTACTTTAGCAGGGCTCTGAAATTCCAAGGTGGAATGCCAACTAGGAGGAGTGACCTTAAAAAAGCACAGATCAGGGCTAGCATGCTGGTGCAGAGGCAAGGTTTTACTTTTAGATTACTGAACCTTGAAATAAGGGGCATAGTCCAATGTATTGCAACCTCAGACTTCCTTTTTTATACTTTGTCTGCAGTCAAATAATTTACATATAAGGGTCTTGTACCTTGAGAAGTGTGTTTGTGTGTGTGTGTGTGTGTGTGTGTGTGTGTGTGTGTGTGTGTGTGTGTGTGTGTGTGTGTATGCACGCTCGCGCGCATTTGTATACAAGTGTAGTTAAGAGGCAATGGCTTATGATCAACAACATTTACAATGGAAGGCATTATCTGAAAAGTTTATACGTTTTTATATTCCATCTGATACAAAGATACCTGGGTCAATAGCCAGTTTGTTAATCTGCTGAAACCTACCTTCACTGACTAATAATTTTGTCAGGAAGGTAATGTCTCCTGCATGCAGCCTGGAATAAACTTTCTTACAGTGGAAATTGACATTGTCTAATGACATCCTCTTCACTTTGACTAAACATTAACAATTCTAGTTAATGTTGTACAAGATGGTTTATGTTTGGATTCTCTCTCAAAATCCATGCTAGCATAGCATCTATTTTAATGGCCTAGCACAAGAACCTCTCCAGAAATGATACATCCTTTTTGAGATTAGGCTCCAAACCATTTCCACCACAATCCTGAGCAAAACCTGAACTTCCTTATGCATTTAAATGATCCCCTTTTACAAAATTCAGGATCCTGCAAGTACTGACCATAGCTGTTCAAAACGGAATGCAGTTTCTTCAAACCAAATCCTGCGATGTTAGCAAATGTGGGATTAAACAGTTCCCATGAACTGACAGTTGCTTAGTATTGCAGCTGTAAGACTACTGTCTATGACAATGCTAATTCCATTTTAGGGACATGCATGAGGTACCATGGTTCATCAGTGCATGAACTTACCACAGAGGTGGACTGACAAGGGCACCAGGATTGTTTCATACACACTGGAGATAATCACGCTTATGTATGATCTCTAATATGTAAAAAGTGAATTTGTAATTAAATATTCCAGTTTTGTTATCTTGTGGATTTCCCCTTTTCCTGAGATGCAGCTATCTTAGAGTTGGCATATATAAATAATATTGATATTAGACAGAATACATCTGCCCCTGCAAAAGTACTTTACTTTAACAATTTTTCTGAGTGCTGTTACTAGCAGTTGACCGTTTGTGGTATTTTGTGATTGTACCTATGAGGGATTTTTACAGAAACCACTGGCATATCAAATGCAAATAAGGTATACAGTGCATGTATTATCACTCATCAGTACAGCTAAAGCAGGACTAAATGCTGTATCCTCAGAGGGACAGGGAGACATGACCTATTGTCCTGTGACCTTTTTCTGGGGGCGTTACAGATACTGCATTCTGCTTTCTCAGTAAACTATTGGTACAATTTCAAGATGCACTCAGCACTAATAGCAGAAATATTTCTGTGAGGGACATTACAAATCCCTTATGTATACAGCTATATTTTTTATTTTCAGTGATCAAGCCCGACTGAAGTCCAACAAATGTTATTCCATTCATTAATTTTGTCTACCTATGAATGAGTTTGTAGACCCGCGGATACATGTAGATAGCACGTGCAATTCAATGGCAATCATATTTGCAATTTAGAAAAATCAACTAAAGCATGTTTTCAGGAAATATATAACACTGTAACAGTAGATAGTACATTGGAAAAGGGATTTAAGGAGTGTGACATCCACTTTTTTTTTGAGCTAAACACATTAGTTCCACAAACCTGTAATCAATGGCTGTTTCAAAAATGCTGGCATCATTTACCGATTTAGTCATGTTATAGACTGCCACCACATTTCAGTAATGAAGGCAAATTAACTCTGCATTTCACTGGCATTTTTAGATCAGAAATCTGAGTCCTATTCTGAAAGAACATACTACAGCCTTTTAATGGTTCACTCAGTAAAGTACAGTTACATAAGTTTCACTTACTTGTAACAATGGATGTTCACAGAACACACTGCCTTACTGGCATATGGAAAGCAGTGATCTACCACCCTCCCTCTATCAGTCTGTTAAAGCTCAGAGCACCTCTCACTGCCTATCTGTGTGGGTAAAGAACTGATCACCTGGAAGGACCAGGACAGCCCTTCACACTCACAGACATAACCCTCCTAGTTTTCCAAGGGTCCAACAGAAAAAGCAGATGGAAACAAAAGCTTTTCGAACAACTACCATTCCAAACCAAATGCCATAAACATACACACAAAAAAAAAAACAAAAAAAGGCTGCTGAACCAAAACAAAACAGCATTTCCAACAACCAACTATATACACCCAGCCAAAGGAGGTGGGTGGTGGGAGGGTATTGCCAATTAGACAGTGTGTTCCATGAAAATCTATTAACTTATACAACTGTACCACGTTCAACAAAAACATTGCCTTATTAGCATATAGGTAGAGTCTCAAAACTTGCCCAACCTGGGAGGAGGATGGATAAGAGTCCATCAGTCCCTGCTGACCAGTCCTCATGATGCCTGCTTTGGAGCTATCAGCATAGGCAAAGAGAAAGAAATGGGGTGGGGGGTTCAAAATGAGAGACCAGTGCTGGTAGAGTTTTTAGTAGAATCTAGAAGTGAAGCTGCTGTTAAAATAGGAATAATTAGTAGAGAATTCAAAATATTGCATGATAACTATAAGAATCAGTTACAGGAGGTTTGAAAGGATTAGGAAGCGAGATTAGACAAGCAATTCACAAATAAACAATGTGTATATATATATATATATATATATATATATATATATATATATATATATGTATGTCTCCCAAATATGCAACAAAGTCTACATTTAGAATTTGTGCATGGAAATGTTTACACAGACATTTTTATACCCCAAGTAGACTCCAGAGAATTTTTCCTCAGGTAGCCAGCAAATGTTGGAGACGTGATGGGAAAGAAAGAGATAATTGGGAACATATTTTCTGGGAGTGTAATGAGTTGGCAGACTTTAAAGATTCCCTGCAGACTAGTCTATCAGAAATACTTGGTGAGCAAATTGGTGTAACTAAGGAAATGATTTTTATGACCTGTGATAGAAAATCAGCCTTGCAGAGCCTAATTATGGTAGCTGCCAAAAAAGCAATTACCAGAAAACAAAAATCAAAGTCTAAACCAACTGCACTAGAAGTAGTGATATAGTAACAGAGGTAAAATAACTGGAACTGGGATGTTTAGAAAAGGTAGGAGCAAACTACATAGAAAAAAATTGGAATTGCAGGAACAATACAGGGGAGGAATGAGGTTTTAAAGAAGCAGGATTTTAATCAGCTATGTAATGTTTCACTGACAATGATTGGGTAGATTATAACTGATGTATAATGTTTGCAACTAAAATTATGTCAATATGATATGGAGTGTAAAATACTTGCAACTGGAACAGTATCAATATGGTTTGTTTTCATTTATATAACTGTATGATTACCTGTGTCAAGTTGCTTTTTCTTAAGAAAAAAACATCTAATTTGCAGATCTTCATGAAGGTATGGATAGTGGACTGTGTTGCTCCTTCTAGAATACTCCTAGAGCACTCCTTTCCATTATTCCACAGAAGAGGAAAACATAGCTCTCAACCTTCCATGTCCAAAATGAGGAACACTAGCCCTCATAATGTGGAACAAATGGGCAAAATGTGGAACACATACTAATGGCTTATTAACATCTTCAACTAGGAAGGTCATAGGATGGTTAAAATAAGCTGGTTTTACTTATAAAGAAGATCTTTTAATGAATTAATATGATTCACTTCTATTTACAATGGATTTCACTTAATAAAATTCCTAACACTGAATGTGGAACTTTGAGGAACTTCAAGAAACATGAACTTTTTAAGACCCTGAATGAGTTATGTTCCTCGTAATGAGGTACACTTGAGAGGTATGGAGGAAAAGGCTCTGGTAAAATGTGCCTTTACCTTGCCAGGATTCGCTTTTCCATGATGGGTACGAAAAAAAATACCAGAGGACAAGTAATGTGCAATGTATTGCTTAGAAACAGGTTGATCTTTCTCTGTCACAGAAAAGGAAATAAAATACTTTGATCTTCCAAAAAGGCTTTGTTCTGTCAAAATAGTACCTGAGCTGACTCTTCACATCCAGAGCATGAAGAACTCTCTCCCTTATTTTTAGGTTCTGGACAGAACACAGGGAGATTACTAGACTAAATGGGAGTGAATTTGGAGATCACTTTTATCATAAAAGAAAGAATAGTGTGCAAAACAACCCTGTCCCTATAGATAATCAGGTCAAGGTTGTCCCACCATGACAGCTTGCAGATTAGAAACTCACCTTGCAAATGTCAGAGCGATAAGCAACAGAATTTTCCACATTAAGAACTTGAGATCCTCATGAGATGCTGGTTCAAAAGGTGGCAATGTCAATTTTTTCAAGAACATAATTTAGGTCCCAAGAAGGAGGAATTTGCTTGGGAGGGGCTCTTATATGCAATATTCTTTTTGTGAACTGTTTTACAAATAGAGAAGAAGAGGCAAGTTCACTGGCAGACAAGCAGAGGTGGTTACTAAATGCACCTTAATGGATACATACAAAAATCCATCCTGAAGTAGCTCACACAAATATTTTAAGACTAGAGAGATATTAACCTCAATGGATCTCCTGTTTCCATTTAGAACCACCTAGAAAAGCTATAGCAGCAGGTTTTCTGGCCTCCTTTAACAGCTTCTGCACATCTAAATGAAACAAATGCCCAAATGGAGTTAAGACTGAATCATCCAATCTATCAGCTGAAGTTTCCCCAAATTTGGGTGCACCAGTTGCCCTGAGATTGAATGAGCAGAACTAGTGTGTGAGAAAGTCTGTCGTAACTGCTCTTGGTCAATACCAGTAACAGGGAGAAACAAGATTGCCTGGACCAACAGATGGTCCCACAATGATCTTTGGCATTTCTATTTGAACTTTCATAAGTACCTTGTGAATTAGTAGAAACTGTGCAAATGCATACAGGAATATTCCCATCCAAAGGAACGAGAATGCAGCTCTCCTGCAAGCATTGCTGCAAGGATGTCTGGAACTGAATTTCTCCAGCTGTCTGTTTTGAAAGGAAGAAAACAGATTTATTTGAGGTGTTCCCCACAACTGGACTAGATCCTGTGACTCCACTGCCTAAAGCTTCCACTCATGCTGATCTGCTTAGGATCTACTTAATCTGTCTGCTACAATGCTCTGCTCTTTCAGTATGTATAATGCCTGAAGATTCAGAGAATACTCAGAAACCTCCTCACAGCACTGTTATGTTGTCCCATCCATAACCACTAGAAGAGGACCCAGAGTCGACGTTCAAAGTGTGAATCACTGTTAACATCTCCTTGATATTAATGTATTTCTGTGCATCCTTGGGCCCTCAAGCGTCTTGAATTTGCATCTCCATTGATACAGCTCCCCAGCTGAAGTCAGTCAAATCTGTCTGGACAGACTGTAATGGCACCAGGGAGAAAAAGGAAGCCCTGGATTGATATTCAGTTGACTGTGCCACCATAACTCTTGCTTGATGAAGATGAGCACTAGCAAATGAGATTCCAGGGAAGGGAGATGCTGGGTCCAACAACTGTGGCCATACCTGAATTTTTCTCAAATAAAGACAGGCCAGAGGTATCATGAGAATAACATATGCCAGTAGTCTAAGAATTTTTAGAAATTCTCTCGCTGGGGCATCACTCCTCTTGAAAAGCCCAGAAACATCCTGTGGTACAATAGGGCCTTATCTTTGGGCTTAAAGGCCATTCTCTTGTTGAAGTCCGTCAAACAACCAAGAAAGAAGAGTATTTGCGAGTTGCCAGAAAGAACTTCAAGAGGTTAAACTTGAACCCCAGATGAGATGGTACAGTTGAGACCTGCTCTAGTGATTCCAAACATCATATTGTAGACTCTGCACAGATCAGCACATTGCCCAAGTATGGAAAGGTGCAAATGCCCAGAGTGCAACAGTGGCTCACTACTGGAGCAAGGCATTTGGTGAATACTCATGGTGCAGTGGGTAGCCCAAAGAGTAATACAGAAAACTGATAGGGAAAACCAGACACAACAAATCAGAGATAACTCCTGAAGTGATGGGTATTAGGGATATGATGAAAGCTATCCTTCAAGTCCAGGGTCACCATGAAGCAGTTGTCCAGCAACAGAGGAAACACAGTCTGCAGGGTGAGCAACTTGAATATGAGTTCCTTGACAAATGTATTCAGAAATGAAAGTTCTATGACTGCTTTTTTTCTGGAAAGCAAGTAAATTCTGGAGTAGAAACCTATCATTCTTTCCAGAGAATGATCTGGTCTGGGAGGGGAGGGAAAACCCACCCTTAATGGAGGTGGGTGGTATTTCCACTGCCATTTGTGTCTATGCAAACAACATTTTGTACCCATTTGTCAGAAACTACTGATAAGACAGGTTGCCTCATTGTGAGCTAACGTGAGAGACAAGGCACTCAACAGGGGTCTTGATAAAGGTTGGTGCCACATCTCAGCATAGCATAATTGCAAATTGGGAGGGGAGGCAACCTTTTAATGAAAGGAGCTCTTCTGTTCAGCTTAGTGGAATTGTTATCCTGCCTTTTATATTATTGGCTTGGATCTTGTTCAGCTGGGGCTTCTTTTTGTTAGGATACTGAAGGTTACATTGCTTAAAGGAGGAGAACTTGGGAATGTGGAACATTTTGATCACTAATTGTATCGATGTACCTCTGCCATCCCAAGGATCTGATTAACTGCTATCCCAAGCATGCACTCAGACTAAAGAGAAACTTCAAAATCTAATTTTTTAACTCAAAGCACTTTTAAGGCATGTTTTGACACCTGAGAAACACTGGACACAATAGCTTTAACATAGAAATTTTACTCTGCAGGCAAGGATGTAGCAAAATTGTCTAAATTGTATGTACATCTCAAAAAAAACTTCCACTTAAACTCTGGTAGTTAAAAACTTTAAAAGCGATCATGCTGGCCTGCACCAGCTTCATTCTCTAACATTCTAGCCACATGCCAAGTTTATCTTGAGGGAGTGGGTTAGAAGAAGACATGGTCTTCTTATTAGCAAGCTACTGCGGACATCAAAGCAGTGTTTTAAAACAAAGGGGCTTGATGACCAGGCAAGGCCAAGGATACCCTAAATTTCTTTAACACTTTCTTAGGCAAAGCCTCAATTAAGAGAGGAGAATTACAAGTTTTCTTGTAGACACTCTCCAATGCTGGAATTAATGGAGGAAAGGCCTCAGTGTCCTTGGCCTCATCTTGCAAGAAATCATAAATCCTCCTTATCTCGGATTCAGTCAGAGAGAGCTCCCAGTTGATTACATCTAAATCTAACTAACATCTGGGAAAAAGAAAACATCTGTTTAGGTACCTGTACCTCAAATATTCATAACCCCCAAAGAAAAAAATTAATATCAGCATGTTTTCCTTCCAAAACTTCTAAATAAAGCTTTTAATCAACAGGCCTTACTGTGCTAGTCAAAGTAGAAACAGAAGCACATACAACATTTCTAATCAGAAAAAAAAACAGTCAAAACAGCAGAATACACTATTCATACAATGACAGAAATTGCAGAGGGAGGAAATAAAACCAAAAAGGAGCTTATTTTCTGAGCTCTTCAGCTTATGTCACCAAATCTGATGAGAAGCAACATCTCAAGAGATCTTTCTCTGACTTTGGCATAAGAAAGGCTCTTCTGATCATTGGTTCATAGCTGTATACTAGGCTAATGACCACTAGAGCCCTTAACAGCCTTGCCATGCAAACCAAATGTGACACACAAATCTGATTTATATGTGATTTTTGGGGGAGATTTACTGGCTGCTTCTGTCCATTAGAGCCATAGCAGCCAGACCGGGGTGAATTTCCGATTATCCACTGGTCCAAGTTGCACTTAAATAGTGATAGGGATAGGAAGGAACTCTGCTTCACATGGATGGGAAGCCTGATCCAGAGAATGGGAATCCTCTGAGAAACATATCTGTCTCTCTAACCTGTCCTATTTATGTTAACAAACAAAATTTAGGTCTTTTAATCTTGCAGTTCTGATGCTGTTTGTTTTGTGGATCTGCAAAAGATTAAGTAAAACAGGGTCCAGAGATGCCTTGCATGCCAGGCAAAGATCCCCTATCTGATGTCTCTATGATTCTGAGTAAAGAGACAGGGCTTTCAGCATAGGACATTGTGTTTACTCTCTGCATTCTTTTTGTAAGGAACTTTTTGGTTGGCATTCCAGTTTAAGATGGGCCTGATGAGGGCTGAGTACAGTGGTATGAGGACCTCTCTGGACCTAGATGTCATGCCCTTGCTTATAAGCTGAGAAACATAGACGTATTTTCTTACTACCGTGAACACAAGTTGGTCAAAGGCTAAGTTACTATTTATATGAATTCTCAGATCCATGACTAGTGAATCAACTTTTAAGGGAGTTTTATTGATGCTGTATTTACTGTAACCGAGTTGGTAGACTTCCCAAATGATACTATAATGAATTTCTTGGTATTGAGTTTTAAGCCTTGGTTTTGACACCAAGCATTTATCTGCATTAAACCTTCCTGAAGGGTGTTTTCATTTTGGGGGGATTCAATAACTGCTCTCAGTTTACAATCATCTGCGAACTTGGTTAGCCAGAGGCCTTTGACTTTGGCTTTCACATCTGAGAAGTAGATGTCAAAGAGGAATGGGCCTAGCAAAGAGCCCTGGGGGACTCCACTGGTGACTGGCATCTTTATGGAGGTAGCCTCATCATTTCTTACCTGCTGGATCCTGTCAATGAGCCTGCTAGGTGATTGGTTCTTCGCCCACACAGATAGGCAGTGGGAGGAGTTCAGAGCTTTGACAGACTGCCAGAGGGAGGGTGACCATATGCCAGTAACCCTGTGTGTTTGAGTATCACAAATTAACTAATCTTTGAAAAAAAAACTGTTCATGCCATTTTTCTGTACATATTCCTATCTGTGTCATTTCACCAGCAGATGCACACGTTGCAGAACCCTATATCATTTAATCATAGTGGTGTAGAGTTACTACTTTCTATAACTCCATCCATCAGTCCATAAATTCATTTTAAAATTGTTTGCCCTGGTAAGAGAAGCAGTGATATCAAGCTGACCAAGGCAGACCAGACTTCAAATCGCTACCAACAGTCTCCACATTACTCTAGTCTATGCTCAAGCTTTTCATCGTCAGGAGAAAGATACAATCTATCCAAAAAGTACAGGATGTGCCCAGGGACCTGCTTGCAGAGAGATGTGCCTGGTATGCCTCCCATGACAGGCACCTAGGGGGTATCCTCACTGGGTGTCCATACTAACTCAACTGCCTCCACTTAATATTGAAAACAAGTGGCTGTACTCCAAGATGTTCCTGGACTTTACAGCTTCTCATTCTGTCATTGAGACTGACAGCAACCCTATTAAGGAACCTCATTCGTGCTCCTTGTATCACTGATTTCATCCTTTCAGTCACTGCCCAAACTTCATATCTATAGGTGAAGATGACAAAGTGAGAACCTTATTCAGGATTAAGCTCCTATTTCATCACTAGAGTTTGGTACAAAACTTGCAGTACTGATGCATTTGCATCCACCTGCCATTCATTCTTACGAATTGCCCTATCTTCCCTTTTGAACAAGATTCAAAGATACCTAAACTCCTCCATTTATGATAGCTGCTCTCCTCAACCATACCTCTCAATCTCTTAGAGTAAGAAATCTGGACAAAGCCATAAATAAAAGTGGGACAAAGTCCCCAAAATAGAGAACATTTTTTATTGCTCTTACAAACTTAGAAAGTTGATAGATTAACAGGTTTTGCATTAGCATGAATTTTCTGAAGGATATGAAGTCTGAAACTCAAATGTCTGTCATTATTTTCTAACTTCAGTCTTTAATGTTTGCCACTAATTCACCAGAAAACCACAATTTCATGAAATAGCGACCAAAAATATGAGGCCAAAATTTGGACATTCTTCAAAAATATGTACAGTTGAGAGGTACGTACTCAACCCCAACAGGGCAACCCCATGCTCTATTAGTGCTGTGAAAAATGTTTACTCATAAGGAAGCAATAATCTTCATAAGAGTTGTAAATGAAATCATAGATGTTTTGACAGTAGTCTTTGACTTCCCCTAAATTATAGCCACCATACAACTTCTCTCAGAATGAATGCACAACATATAGTACTTTCTGTATTCAGCAAACGATTTTCAAAGTGGCAGCTACATGAATTGGTTCCCAGGGCAATCACTCAGAATAGCATTCCCTCGACCCAAAGCTGACAGCCAAAATAAAATAGTCGCTTGAAGAAGATGACTAAAAGAAAATGTTCCCCTATTCCTCTAAACTTTGAAGATGGTGACTACGAAAAAGTTCCTGTTCGTCTATAATGTAGCAAAGAGCTGAGCTGCCTCCTTACTACTGTTACAGCTAACCAGCCACTAACACACACACACACACACACACACGCACGCACACACACACACACACACACACACACACACACACACACACACACACACACACACACACACACACACACACACACACACACACACACACACACACTCATTAATTTAAACAGCCACAATGTGACCTGCTCACAGCTGTTTAAATCAGTGCTGGTTCTACCCATCCTTCCCATCAGTAGTGCTGATAATACCCCCAGTTTCAGCCTGTGGCAGCCACCCTTTCACTCTACACAGTAATACTGTTGTTTGCTCCCTTTTCTTATGCTGAGCAATATGAATCACTGTGCTTTTCTCATCTTAGCTGCATGTACTCTAGCCTAGTTCATTTCTGTGGCATGCATCTTGTTTCTATGGCTTTTATACTTAACTAGCCTGGAGGACCAGTGATCTGCCCTTACGATCCACTCAACTGTCTGTTATGTGATGTCATTAAAACGAGATACAGAACATAATAGATGGTGCAATTGTGAGCCTTTAAGGAAGAAAACATCTACAGTATTTTATTTTGCACATATGAAGTCTGAATCTGTAAGCAGTTCAATACAATCTTTGCCGGTATCAGTCGATGCAGAGTGAGACTGCACATCAAAAACAGGGAGACTGGTTTAACCCCTCACCTCTGACAAAAGAAACTATTTCAAGAACGGGATAAGAAACTACAGTGATTATTTTTCTTACAATGTGCATGGAAGCTGGCTACCGGATAAACAGAAAGCTTTAGTCTCCTGTGGTCTCCATCGTTTATTTTTCATGAAATGTGACCTTTCAGAAACATGATTTTTAATTCAGTTCTGCACCAAAAGCAAGACGGAGCAAGCCAGCATTCCAAATAAGTCTGCAGGAAGCCAACTGATGAAATAAACAACTCTCCCTCCAGGCTTATTTGCTAAGCCTTAGGTTGTGTTAGAAACCATGTTGACAAAATGGTAATAACTTTTTAAGTGGATGTCATCTTGTTAAGGATGCTTAATTTTGCAGTACTTTTCATAATTCCATTCCTTTGATAAATCCCGCAAAGATGGTTTCTTTATAGAAGCAGGATGGCTTATTCACATTGTTTGCACATTACTAGCAATATGTTCAGTATGCCTTCTCCTCTGAACTCAAAGCCCCCTATGGAAACTCACATCTACTGTATGTCAGTACCAGAACAAACAGACTGCAGTTCTTGGTTGTAGCATGAATAATGGCTTCTAACATTTATACCTGCCTCTAAGGACAAATTTATGAAAGCTCAATGAAGCTGTCTTGAAATGCAAATCCTAAATGAGAATGAGGCATTTTGACTGAGAAAACTATAAAAGCCGTACTGCTGTTATTTATTTTGTTTGTACTTTTGCTCAGCAAGACTTCATTTATGTTTCTGGACCTGCTGAAAATTGTCTTCCAATTTAATTCTCTGATAAACATCATGCATGTAACAGCACTGTACACAGACATTTTGGAATGACAAGTCATATGTGGATTCTGTAGCAAATTAGTGGAAATCTTGCCTTGAGCAGTTATAAACAGTTGGAAATTACCAGAACCAAAAAAAAAAAGTTTACTGGTCTGACCTATACGGCTTGGAATATTGTTTTGTTTTTCACAGTTATAAACAGTACCATTGTAAAAATGTGATTACATTTATGTACAAAGGCTATCCTTGGAGAAAGAATACACTGTTGTAAAAGTAGATTTATATTTTGAAACATTACAAAAGCCCCCTCCCCAGTGCATGTATTAGCCAGTAGTGTCCAGATTCACACCTATGAAAAAATGACTGTAGACATTGCTGTCAGGCTCTGCAAGTCCTTGTCTTGCTAAAATTTCCTTAAGCTGCCCTAAAAAAAAAAGGCAAAGCCAGAAGCTTGTTTATTCTTTAAAGTAGTTCTTCCCCTGCCGGACATGAGAAAGCCAAGTATAGTCGTCGTAAAATTTGTCCAGTCATAGCACATCATTTCAACAAATGAGGAAAACTGGGACTGCAAACTGAAAATATTATTTTATCAAAAGGTAACATAATTTGTGAACTTGCCATCTCAGATATAGCCCTAACAGATTGGGTTAAACACAGGCAGGAGTAGGGGTAAGGGGCAGAGACTATTGTTTTGTTAATTGTAACACTGGTTTCGGGTAATTGTCAACAATGAACTACACTGCATGCAAATAAGACTATGATGGACTGCCTCACTCAGATTTATGACTACTGAAATGAAAAAAAAGAGCTAAAATCAGTGAGCTTAAAGAGAGTAGTTTACCAATTTTTTAGTTAACTAGGCAGCAATACAAAGGTTCTTAATTCAATTGCATAAAGCAAATGATTATTTAATTTGCTAAGTGGGTAACCAAAGTGACTCTTCATGGATCCCCCCAGTCACATCTTTGACCACATAAGTGCTATATATATATCTGTGTAAGAGGGAATACATATTCTGAATGAATTTTTCCACATTCTAACTCTTTAGCCAAAACAAAAGCAGATTGTATGACAACAATGCATTTTTAAATGATATATACTATAATAATACAATCTTGAATGGAAAATTTATACAGCCACAGTGTCAGGTAAGACTTCTCCTTGAATACTGAACTCCAAGCATGAATGGTGGGATACTAGACTCAATGATACTGTGGCTTCTCTTCAAAAATCTACGGCAGGTGTACTTTTAGAGAACTGTGCTCTTCACTTTGGAAAGGACCTGTACAATAGTAAATCATCCCCAGACAGCACCTTACCCCCAAACTGAGAAGTAGAAGTAAGAAACAATAATGACTCAGAAAGGCAAGATATCATTATGAAATATAATTTACTGCACATTCATGAATTTCCTTTTGTGTTTTCAAATGCAGAACGAATGTACCACAAGAGCTAAGGCCACAATGAAACCACAGTGCTGTAAATCAATATGTTCTGAATCCATTTCTATACTTCTCCTGTGGTTGGTACCTCAACTCAATACTTTTTCCTCAGGAACACTACTTTTCTATTTTCTAGGAAAAATACCAGAAGATGATTAGAATTTGGACTGTTCGAATACTGAAAAGTCATAAAATTTCATGGAATTTTACATTTCAGACCCGATTCACCATAATCTGTACTTCATATATTTGGTTCTTTGTAACACTATCAGTCATTCTGATGAATGAATTAATTCAAGGAGTTTATTTATTTATTTTTTTAGTGTGTGTGTGTGTGTGTGTGTGTGTGTGTGTGTGTGTGTGTGTGTGTGCGCACACATGCGTGTGTGTGTATGGTAAGAAAATACTTTTTTTGTTTGTTTTGTAACACACATTTGACTAAATGTGGTTTCAGTGAAGCATTGTTGATGTTTTGCATTTTGACAATAGTTTTTTTTTTTGACTACTGCTAACATTAATGGGCACCAGACAGTTCTCTGAATTGCCTTATCTTTGAATCATAAAGAGGGGTGTAGCCAGTGAATTCTATTTTGTACTCATAGGTGCTACTCCCCATCTACCTAGTATTTAAAAACTGGTCATATCAATTGAGCTGTTGCCCAACCAAAACTTAATGTGTGTAACATTTTCAGTTGCTCAGTCAAAAACTATTAGAGGTGTTGTTTTTGGATTTCAGTCTGTCAGCGTATGACATATGCTGAAGAACCTGAATTTTCTTTCTAAGAAACCTGTGTCTTTCCAGTTGCTGCAGGTGCCTGGTAAGGTACATACCAAAGGTAGTATTGTACTCTATTATTGGCCTAATGAGAGATGAGTAAAGGGGGGGCTATGATCTCTTTTGTTCTGGATGCAGTGCCCTTACTTATGAGGTAGGTGACATAGAAAGCTTTTCTTACCACTGTGGAGACATGGTGGTCAAAGAAAAGATTGCTGTCAACCTGTGTGCCCAAATCTCTCTCCACTGATTGCATGCTTAAGGTGTTGTTAATAATGTCATAATCTGCAGGGACATCACCCTTGCCAAAGGGTGAGAATGCATTTTTTTTTGCATTGAGTTTTAACCCATAACTTTGGCACCCATCATTTGTCTGTGTAAGTTCCTCTTTTAGGATGCTTACATTGTTTGGGGACTCGATGACTGCACACAGTTTGTAATCATCAGCATACTTTGTCAGCCATAGGCCTTTTGTTTTAGCCTATATATCTGAGAAGTAGATTCCAAACAATAGGGACCCCAGCACATATCTCCATGGAACACCAATAGTTATAGGTCTAATGGTGGAAGCAGAGTCACCTATTTTGACTGTGTGCATTCTATCAGTGAGCCAGTTTGCAACCCACCTGAAAATATATGGGTTGATCTCCAACTGTGTGGGTTTATCAATGATGCCTGAGTAGGGAATAGTGCCAAAGGCCTTGGCCAGGTCTAGGTAGGCCGTATGCATGGATTGCCTTTGTCCAGGGCTTTGGTGAGTGTCTCAAAGAAGTCCACCAAGTTCAAGAGACAGGATCTCCTTTTAACAAAGCCAAACTGGGTCAGGGCAAGCATTTGGAGGCCTCCTATATCTTTGTTGATAAGGTGCATGATTATTCTTTCCACAGTCATGCAGATTAGCCTGGTCAGACTTATGGGTCTATAGAGGGTCCTCCTTTATTTAACAGGATGATGGTTGCTGCTTTCCATTCAGCAGATACCAAACCAGTGGTTTAAAAGAATACTCAGCAGTGCAGCTTGTTCCTGTTTTAATCCATTTAGAACTCAGCCTGGGATACTATTAGTTCCCATATTGGCTGTGTTTTTGGCTTTGGAGACAGCGTTTACAACCTGCTCCTTGGAGATACTAGGTGAAGGGCAGGTGGTAGGGATGCTTTGCTGGATATGTAGCAGGGACGGGGGGGTAGGTTTCACTGACCCTGTCAGCTAGCAGGTTGGCTACTTCCACGGTTTCAGTATACGTGGTGCTATTAACAGCCAGTTCTGCACAGATATGGGTTTTTCCTTTAATGTTTCTGACATAGCTAAAGAAGGCCTTATGGTTATCATTAGTGAAGGAGGGTAATTTGGATTCATAGTTAGCTTTAGAATGCCTTATATGGTCTCTTATTTGCTTGTTTAAGCAGAGGAGGGAATGGTTCCAATTCAGAGACCATTCCTTCCTTCTCTTGGACAGCAATTTATTTCTCTTATGGTATAACCTGTTAATGGTGAATGTCTACCAGGCAGGCTTGTTCATTCTTGAAGATCTTGCTTTGATCCTATCAGATATGGCTGAGTTAATACATTTGTAGAGATGCTTATACAAGGCATTGGTGTAAATCCCAGTATAAGTGTCTCTGCCATCAGTGAGGGTAGGGGCTATGAAGCTATTAATGCTGTCACGTGTTAGGTTGTAACTGGCTTTGGACAAGTTTTTTTAGTCTAGTTGTTGCTAATGGGGACTCAGATTTTATTCTTACTTTTAATGAGACTGGCTTATGATCAGACCTCACTAGGAAGGGCCACAAGCATGGGGTGGCACAACGATCACCCATGTTAGTGAGTACCAGATCCTGAATGTTTGGGCCCCTTGTGGAGGTGCCAACCAACTGGTCCAGGGCATTGTAGTTGATGAAGTCCAAGAACCTTTGGGCAAGTGTGCTGGTACATATATAATTTACCCAAGCTATGGATGCGTAGTTGAAGTCACCTAAAACCAGGGTATTTGGTTGTATCTTGAGCGATTCGAGTACATCCAAATATACAGTATTGATATCCTGATTGAAAGAGGGGGTCCTATAGCTGGCAATAACTTGGAGATGGTTCTTACCTACAGTCAGTTGTACCTGGATTAGTTTGAGGGAATTGTTTTGTTTAACCAATCTAGAGATGTATTTATCTTTGATGAATACTGATACTCCACCTCCTTTAGTTTATTCATTTTATTTTATTTATTTATTTAACATTTGTTGACTGGGAAAGTTCAATTAGTACAGAGCTTATTTTCAGTGGAAACCAGGGGAGAAATGCTCCAGATGCATATTTTTGAAATGTGGAAGGAAACCGTAGTACCAGTAGGAAACCCATATGAATACAGAGAGGATATGCAGACTCTGTATAGAAGGCACCCCATCTGAGAATCAAACTGAAGAACCTCTTGCTGTGAGGTGACAACATAAACCACTGCACCACTGCACTGCCCTACTGTGCTGTCCTAGTTCTCGCACTTTCATTTTGTGGTCTGAATGTGTGGAAGGCATTATAACCTGGTATGGCCAGGGTGCTTTCCGTGGCCTTAAACTCTGTGACTACACAAATGTCGCCATCTTCTAAGGAGAGGGCTGCCTCCAGTGAGTGCAGTTTTGGGTTTAGACTCCTAGCTTTAAGCAGCATAACCTTCAGGTTGCTTTTTGAAGGTATTTTTTACGTCGGGAATTGTATTGTTGTGACATTGCCTAAAAAAGGCACTATGGGGGAGACAAGGGCTTTATCCAGTAACTGAAGTCTCAGAGATGACAGATGAAGACCATCTCTGGCAAAGCAGCATGGTCAATCTACCATGTCATTCCAGGCTGAGAGGTGCTGGATCCCCTTAAATGACACCAGAAACTAAGCCAATTGTTGAAGTCAATCCTTTTTTGTTTATATTGTGGTTATCATCTTAGGTGAAGGTAGTATGCTGCTCAAAGTTAGGGACTACCTGCCTGAGACACATATTCAGAGAACTCAGTCATGTCTCACTTCATATAGTCTAGTGAGGTATGTCTCAAATAATTTACACCAACATGAACTACGAAGGAGTCATAATGGTACTTGTTGTGGAGAGACATGATTGCATGTATGATCTGGCAGATCCTAGCAGCAACAGAGAGCTGACCATAATCTTCTTCTTGTCCAGCCTGGTGAGTGGGACATTTGTGTGTCTCACTATAGAGTTACCTATGACAAAAAATTTGGTTGAGATGTGCTTTGCCTTAGGGGCTTGTTTGGTGAGACACTTTTGCTTGTGTTTTTATGTGTATTGAGTGCTATAAGTATTGTATTAGGTGTAGCATTTTTGTGTTTAAGAGGTCTCTGGTGTTTAGGTAAATTTCTGGTGAGTACCTCCGTGTATGATGGTTTATGTGTTCAGAGCATGGTTTGTGCAGGAGGTGTAGTATGTGGGCTGATAACCTTTCAGTGTCACTGTTCTGTGAATGAGACAGCAAGGATTCTAAATTCTTAGTGTATATGCATCCATCACAAATTGAGCTTGAGTGGTTTAGGAGCAGTGAGTTCCCACTGTACATGAGGCAGTTGCTACACTGCCTCAGGATACCCATGTCAATCAGGCTGACAGAAGAAATGTAGAACTGACCATCCATAATACTAGGTATAAATTTGCTTACTTTAATGAGGAGATATGTGGTTTCATTGGGGGCTTAGTGCTAGGTCTGTACTACTGGGGGTCTCAAGGGGTACAAGACTATTAGGAAATTTCAGGTATAGTGGCAAATGAGGTGTTCTCCGAGCAGCTAATCACAATTTAAGGGAATCCTCAGTTGGAGCACAGGCAGTTTCTAAGGGAAAATAAAGCTACTTTAGCTTTTGTGTCTATAACCAACAGTGGTTACTTCAACTGCATGGTGCTGCGCAAAGGTGCACTATGTGCAAACAGATTCTTCAAATTGTTCAGATAAAGATAGTAGAGCAGTGATTGGTTGCCAAATTCTGTGGAGCTGTGTTAAAACAGGAGCAAACCTGTAAAAACGTGGAGCTTATATAGCAACTGTGAGAACTCTTTTTTAAAACAAGTTAAGACATTTTCAAACAAGCTGTTCAATGGAAATACTCAGTACTGAGATTTATTCCAGTCTCCAACTCAGATGGGGCCTTTGCTGCACTCTTCTGTCCTAAGGGAACATGGGGCCCTCTTAATGCAAGATGGCTGGTTTTAGTGCTCCGTTAAAGGCCAAACAGTCTATATTCAACAAATCTGATGTTAGCCTATGCTATAAAATACAAAAGTACTAGAAAATATGAAGTGCAGGAAAACCAGCCTCAAACAGCAAACAGTTAAACAGTGAAGCAGTAAAACAGTTAAAAGAGCTAAAAACAATTAAAAGTAGGTGGCAATTCAATAATACACAGTTTAAAAGTATAGTACAGTAAATAAAATACTTATTTTTCTGCAGATTTCAAAGGATGCCTTGGATTTCATTTGAATTCACTCCAGAGATCAGAGAGTGCACACCAATCCTAGAACAGCTCCTGTAAACTGAGCACAGGCCCTTGCAAATGTGCTGCATAAATACAAGCTAAGTTAAGCAATTTTCAAACAAGCTGGCCGATGAAACTGCTCGATACTGAGCCATTTTCCAAAAATCTCAAACTCAGATGGGTCCTTTGCTACACTTTTCTGTCACAATGAACAGAAATTGCACTAAACAGTCAGTGGTAGTAGTAATCTCAGAGTTTTCATTCATGAAAATGGAATTTCATTTTTTATTAAGCATGAATCAGTGCTACTGTTTTTTCCTTGATTTTTCTGAGTAGCCAAATAATTTTTCTGTTAGGGATGAGGCTAGTTCTGTTTTATCTTAAATTTGCAGCTGGTTTGACTATATTTCAAAAAACAAAGTTATTGGTACTTAGTATAATGACAGCTCTGAAAGAAGAAAGACCATTTTCTAGGACTTTTGCCTCTGGCATTAGGACTGTTCAGCAGATAAAAAACTTTCTAAGGAACCCTCAAGCCACCACTGTATTTGTCATTCACCATGCATCCCTTTCTTTCCAGTTTTGCAGTCAGTGGGAGCATTGAAGCAGGCATGGAAGAAAATGCAGACGATATGAGAAAACAGGTAGGGAATGGAAAAGGGTATATTTCTGAATACTAACATTCTCACTGATCTATCATTATATTAAGTACCCACAATTCTGTATCTGATAATAACAGGTCCATATCTGGCAACCTCTAGGACAGCCTCCATATCTATATCTCTTTTTTTAATTTCTCCAAGACTTTTGGGTTTCTAATACCATGGTGGGAATGGACCCCTTTCCTAAGTCAAGGTATAATTAAAGTTCATGAAATTAGTATGATTTCAATCTTTGATGTTAGCCAGAAGTGTTCTTCGCAGCACCTGCAGTGTGCCCAGTAATAACTCCTTCTGCAATTCGTACAGAATTACATGTATCGGTAGCATATATAAGTACAACTGTACATTCTTTTTTAGAAGATCCGTTGCTCCTACTACTGCTAGAATGTCTGGGTATCTTTCTTCTACATTGCCCTCACTTCTGCCTGCAAATCCTCGTCCTTTTTGACTTTGTCTCTCTCTGCCTGCATGGAACACTGCAGCAGTCATGTTTTACTTTAAAAAAAAAAAACAACCTGCTTGCTACAAATATAGCAAACAATTGGTGCAGTTTGTACCTTGCCTGCACAGAGGGCTACAGAGCTCAGGTTTTAATTTTATATATAAATATACATATATATATATATATATATGTATATATATATATATATTTTTTTTAAATGGTAGCAAATTGCTTGTTACAATGAAGCAAGCACTTGCTACAGTTTACACCACACATGTAATGCTGCAGTGCTCAGTTTTGGCTTCAAATGCAATACTAACTTTTAAAAGCCAGTATTGCATTAAAAAACCCTCAACACCTTCTGCACAGAGCAGCTGCCCCTCTCGCCCCACCCTAGCTGCACTATTGTGATGGTGAAACTTGCCAAAAGTGAGATAATAAGATCCTAGAAGGCAGAAGCCTCAGACGTCTTTGGTGAATTAAGGATGAACAACAGAGAACCAAACTTCTCTGGACCAAAAAGTGAAAATGAGAATTACTTTGCCATTGTATAGTCTGACATTCTTGATAAATCTTTATCAGAAGACATGGTGAAAACACAACTGATGTCACTGAGTCAAAGGTAGGCTACATCTACCTTTTCCAGACCTCCCAGAGTCAGACTCAGTAAAAAGAAGTTGATGCACTTGCTGATGGTTTGAAAGGCAACAGTCTACATAATGGAAATTCTCAAAGATTTAAGATTTTCTTGACTAGTAACTGAGACAACACTTATGGGCACAAGAAGACAGGACCATATTCTTGCTACCAGAATATTTGCCTCTCCTGGACTATTTACTGTTACAAGACGTAGTGGGCTTGACCACAAATCATCACACTCTCACATTCCATTAGCACAGTGGGTAAAAAATGTTTGCTGTATAGCAGACTACAGCCATATTGTCCTACTGAATGGAAATTATACCCTTTAGGGCTGAGTCTTGAACTGACAAAATGCACAGAAACAGCATCCTCCTCTTCATTGCAGTTTTTGGCAAAAGAGACTTCTGCAGCTTCCAAGTGCTGTGGACTATCTGCCCTTCCTACCTTAGAACAGATGCATTCCTAGTGACACTTCCTTGAAGAGTATGGAGCTGGAAAGCATTTCTTATGAACAAGTATGTCTGACTGAACAACTGATGAACAGAATAGGCTGGAGATATAAATAAAATGAAAAAGAAAGTCAGAACATGGTATCACTGAACCCTGATGGCATGAGGAACCATGGCAATTATTGTTACCATCAAACCAAAGATCTGTAGTCATGTTTCTGCCTGAAATGCTTGATAGTGTTCGGTAGAAGAGACTGCTTGCTGGGGGGAAGTGAGGCTGTATCTTTGCAAAATGACTAAACCACTACTTCTAGGCTACACCTCATGAATGCAAGCATGTAAACAAGGAGATATACTTTTGAGATGTTCACAGTAACTCAAAGAGAGGGAAAACAGGTGTTGGAGTGACAAAGAGCAAGATGTTGAGACAATGATGGTCAGATCTAATGAGGGAGACTAACAAGCGGGGAGGTGCAATTAAGAAAAACATGGATGAGGACAAGCTCAAGAATATTAACACCTCCGGTAGGCAGGGGGACAATTTGGTCAAGTGTATTCACTTTTCTGAAGTCCAGAAATTTCAAGGCTTATTGGTTGTTGGTAGAATATGTTTGCCAGCTTATGTGTGTGTAGCTGAAGCCACCCATAAGAAAGGCATTTTATTGAACAGTTAACATTTATGAGTTATAGTGTTCTGCATGCTCTGAAAGGGTAACAGATGCAGTTCTCTGAAATGAATGCAATGTGAAAATTAATTTTGTTGCATGTACTGTATGTAGGACTTCAACAAGTTCCGAATTTGTATCATACGGAATCTGGTGAGACAATCAGATTATGTAGAAATATAGGCACCTCCCCCCTGAAGTTGATGGTAAATCTAAATGCATGATAGGCATTTTACCCTGGAAAAAAGGGAGTGTTATTTCATTATCAGGTTTATTCATTTCTGTACCAAACAAGATGAAATGTTGAAGGGGGACTCCAAGATCACTTTGGGATCTAAAAAGAACTTGGCCAATCATAGCTAGGAGTGCTGGCAGATGACAAATTCACAATCAGCTGCTCTAACAGCCCTTTCTGAGCATTAGAGACATTGGAGGTTGCATTACACAAGTTGGATGTATTAATGATTGATACACAAGTATGACTAATAAATGTCAAGCTGACAGTGAAAAAGTGACCATTGGAAATCAGTATTGCACTGAAAAAACTTCCTCTACTCATCCAGTTTGGGAGGCTGCACTACCCACACCTCCATGCTGCTTAAATATACTAAGTCCAAGATTGCTATGTCTTGGAAAAAAGTGAATTTGCTGAGATATTGACAACTAAATCTTTGAGAAAAAACGAATCAAATCAGACATTTGTGATCACATATTAGATTGTCCTGCATTTTTTTAACTGACATTTTCAAATGGCAAACAAAAATTGGGAGAGATGGATACATGTTCAATAATGGGAAAAAGGGGGTGGGGTTTGTCTGTCAGCCTGGAACAGTTTTATCTGCTGAATGGTCTTAACGATGTGTGGCTTACATCCCAAATGTTACCAAGGATGGACTCATTTTCATCAGATCTCAAAAATGCCTGTACGGATGCTTAGGGCATAAAAGACACTGGCTAGAGAAGCAATTAGGAGCTGTATAGGATTATACGATCATAGAAATTTACTAGGCTAATGGTCCCAGGGCCTTTACAAGTCTAGCCAGGTTCAGTCCTTGCTCACAAGGGTGTCTGGTTCAAGCAGACACTAAAATCAGCACTTATTGCCTCTGTCCAAGAGGGACACAGGCAGAGCCCCTGGGGTGAATTTCTGGTTACCCATCCTATCGTCCAAATTACACTTAAATAGGGCCAAAGAGGGGCTTTGTTTAACATGAACAGGAAGCTTGTTCCAAAGGTGGGGCAAGCTCTGTGAGACATATCTGTCTCTCCAGCAAATTCTGTTGATGTCACATACCAGGTTAAGGTCATCTGAGCAAGTGACCCATTTAACATTTGACTTGCAAAGGTGCATTTCCATTAAAGCTGCTCTATATGCAAGGCACAGGTCACCTCTGAGCAGTCTGTATGACACAGAGTAAACTGACAATGCTTTCCATCTGTTTGCATAAGTTAGATCTTGAAGACCCTGAATTTTATTTGTAAGGAACCTTTGTGGTCTCTCCAATTGCTGCAGGTATTTGGAAAGGAACATACCAAAGGGAGCACTGTACTCTATTATTGGCCTGATGAGTGAAGAGTACAGGGGGGTTATAATCTCTTTTTCTGGAGGCAATGCCTTTACTTATGAGATGTGCAATATATAATACCCTTCTTACCACTATGGAGACATGGTGATCGAAGTTAAGGTTGCTACCAACCTGTGTGCCCAGATCTATTACCACTGACTATGTGCTTAGGATATTATGGGTTTATATCAGAACATTGAAGGCAGATAAGTCTGAAGCTCACAACTCCGAACTTCAAACCCCGAAAGCTGACAACATCAAACTGCAGAACGCAGATCGCCATAGAGTACGGGAAGGGAAGATTTCCCTTTACTGCACTATAGTGCGATCTCAGAGTTGGTATATTTACGTAGCAGGGGTGTGGGGGTGCAGGGGGGCTTGACCCCCTGCATAGAGCATTTTTTTTTTTGGGTAGTTAGTATTTTTTTGTACGTTTGATGTTGTCAGCTTTTGAGGTTTGCAGTTCGAAGTTGTGAGCTTCGGACTTGTAAGCTTTCAATCATCTGATATAGACCCGGATATTACTATTGATGTAGTAGTTTGCAGGAACATCACTCTTGCTGAAGGGAATGCATTTTTTTGCATTAAGTTTAAGACCATGACTTTTGCACCAGTCATTTGTCTACGTAAGACCTTCTTGCAGAATGTTGATGTCACTATGGGTTTCAATGATCCCTTCCAGTTTGCAGTCATCAGCAAGCTTTGTCAGCCACAGTCCTTAAGTTTTAGCCTGTACTTCACAGAAGTAGATTCCAAACAGTAGGGGTCCCAGAACCAATCCCTGTGGAACACCACAGGACACAGGTCTGGTGGAGCAGGTGGAGTCCCCTATTTTGACTGTATGAGTTCTATCAGTGAGCCAGTTTGCAACCCAGCTGACAATATATGGGTTGATACCCAGCTTGGTGAGTTTATCACTGCCTCCTGAATGGGGGATCATGTCAAAGGCCTTGGCTAAGTCTCGGTAGGCTGTATGCACATCTTTCCTCTCATCTAAGGCTTTGGTGACTCTCAAGGAAGTCCACCAAGTTTAACAGGCATGATTTCCCCTTGACAAAGCCAAATTGAGTGGGGTGGAGTGTTTGGAGATTTCCTATATCTTTGTTAATAAGGTCCATGATGATTTGTCCCATGAACTTGCAGATAAGGCTTGGTCAGGCTAATGGGTCTATAGTTCCCAGGGTCCATGGAGGCACCCCCTTTGTGCAAAGGGATGATGATAGCTGTTTTCCATTCTGCTGGGATGAAGCCAGTACTTAGATGGTGATTGAAAAGTGTGTCCACTGGTGATGCTAATTTCTGTTTTAATCCATGTAGAACAAAGCTCATGATGTTGTCTTGTCCCACAGAGGCTGTGTTTTTGGCCTTGGAAAGGGCATTGAAGACATGCTCCTTGGAGATACTAGGTGGGGGACAGATGTTAGGGACACTTTGTATATATGTGGTGGGGACAGGGGACTGAAGTTTTCACTGAACCTGTCAGTCAGAAGGTTTGCTATATCCATAGGTTCTATAAATATAGTACCATTAACTACAAGTGCAGCACAAATCTGGGCCTTATCTTTGAGGTTATGAATAAAACTAAAGAATGCCTTGTGGTTATCCTTAGTTAGGGAAGATAATTTGAATTCATAGTTAGCTTTGGAGGACTTCACAAAGAGTACTATTTGCTTGTTTAAGTTGAGGAGGGAGTGTTTCCAGTTTTGAGACTGTTCCTTCCTACTCTTAAACAGCAATTTATTTCTCCTATTGTATAGCCTATTAATGGCAGTTGTCCACCAGGCTGATTTGTTTTTCCTTGAAGATCTTGCTTTGGTTCTATCAGGTATGGCACAGTCAATACAATTGTACAGGTGCTTGTAAAAAAGCATTGGTGTATAGCTCAGCATAATGTCTGTTCCATCAGTGGGGGGAGGAGCTATGAAGTTAAATTTTGCTGTCACTTAAGAAGTTGTAATTGACCATGGAGATTTTTTTAGTCTAGTTGTTGCTAAGGGTGGGGATCTTGTGTTATAGTTACTACTAGTGAGACTGAGACTGATATGTGGTCAGATCTCACCAGGGATGACCACACACTAGGGGTGATGCAGTGGTCCCCCATGTTGTTGAGCACCAGATCCAGGATGTTTGAGCCCCCTGCAGGTGTGTCAACCAGCTGGCTTAGGGCATTAGCATTAATAAAGTCCAGGAACCTTTGGGCAAGTGAGTTAAAACATGTATAATTTACCCAGTCAATGGATGGGTACTTAAAGTCACCCAAAACCAGGGTGTTTGGTTGTATCTTGATTGGCTCAAGTACATCCAAGTAGGCTGAGTGAATGTCCCAATTCATGGAGGGGGTCCTAGAGCTAACATAACCTGAAGAGGGGTCTTAACTACAGTCAATTGCAACTGAAGTAATTCAAGGGAATCGTGCAGTTTAACCAATCTAGAGGTGAATTTATCTTTAATGAAGATTGATACACTAACTCCTTTAGTTCTCATACCTTCAGTTTGTGGTCTGAACATATGGAAGGAAATGTAACCTGGTATAGTTGAGTGCTCTCCACAGCCTTAAACCAGGTCTCAGTGACTGCACAAATGTCAGCATCTTCCAAGGTGAGGACGGCTTCTAGTGAGTGCAGTTTCTGGTTTAGACTACTAGTGTTTAGCAGTATAGGGTCTATATCATGAGAGCAGCATCTTAAAATGTCAACTCTCAGTTGTTAGACACAAAAATGTCGAACTCCAACTTTCCCGAATGGCCAAATCACCGATTTCTTTCCAACGGAAAGAGATCGGTTGGCAGTTCTGTTATACTTGCCCTTTCCCTGACTGTAGTGCGGTCTTGGAGTTAGAATATTTAGTTAGTGGGGGTGTGGGGGGCACAGCCCCCTACATTGGGGGTGTGGAGGTGAAGCCCTCCCACTTAAATAGGTTTGTTTTTGTGTGGTATTGGTGTTTGGCCAACCGATTTCTTTCCGTTGGAAAGAAATCTGTGATTTGGCTGTTCGGGAAAGTTGGAGTTCGACATTTTCGTGTCGAACAACTGAGAGTCAACATTTTAAGACGTTGATCTCATGATATAGACCCAGCAGCATAACCCAGAGTCACATTAAGTGATCAGCTTAGACATAATTGGTAAAATCTGAAGTGAAGTCAATAAATCAAAGTTTAATGGAAAAAAATGAAGTAGAGTCTGTTTTGGAAAAAAGCAACTATTCTGCATAGTCAGTTTGTTTTGGGCATACTTAGAAATTTTCAACACTCAAAACTGCATGAACTGAAAAGTACATGGAATAATGTAGGATATACATGGCTCCTAGTCAGCATGAGACCCTTGGTGGTATCTCACAGGGAAGAAGCCCTGGTTTAAGGTTTTGGCAGGAAGAAGACAAAAACGGGATAGGTAGATCTCAGTTTTTTTTGTCTATGTTACAGTGACCTTCTGCAAAGAAGTTCTATTAAATCACTTTCACAAATTACTTGAGCTTAACCCCAGGGGTCTATGTAATGTGTAACATCTCAGATATAAATAAGTCATCTCACGAATTTAGCTTTTCATTTAAGTCATCTCACGGATTTAGCTTTTCATTTGTATGTATTACTGATGGCTAATATTTACTTTTTTCTACTTCTTTAAATCCTGTTAGAAAAACAGGCAAGCTACATTCAATTAGTTGACTTTATTACTCTTCAAAAAAAAAATAAAAGGGGAATCAGTTCTTTGATTTATTGACAGGTTTGTATGTAAAATTGTGATATCACAGAATAAAGGGGCTAAATCATTGTTTAACCCTTCTTTTGTGCCTTCCTGATTAGTACATTTATTGATGCAGAGGTAAGGGGATTTAAGTCAAATAACAGCTCACCAGAACATACCTGAAATGGGTGCATGAAGACTGAACTCACAAGACTCAGTTGTCAGAGGTTCAATCCACCAATGACTGGGGTTCCTCAACTGGAAATCATTATTGGCAAGTTCTGGTATATATATATATATATATATATATATATATATATATATATATATATATATATATATATATATATATAAGTTCAAGTTGTATGGGAAGCTTGTTTTTTCAGCCTTTTTTTTCTGTTTTTCTTTCTTTTTTTTTTTTTTTTTTAGGCGAATGCAGTTTAGGGATTCTAATCCTCAGTGCATTTAGCTTTGTCCACTCATAGTGGAAGCTATCTAAAATCTCCAAATTAAAGATCACACATCTAGTAAAAACAAAATGAAAACATTACATAAAAAATATGCATTTGGGAGGGCATTTTTTTTTTTTTTTTTTTTTTTAGCATTTTGTTTCAGTTACGGCCCAATCCAAAATCATGATGGACTGGGATATTCATAAATATTGCAAGCAAGGGTATACAAACATTATGTGCTGTTTTATTAGTATATAGTCCAGACATTAACAAGAGTTACACATCATTTTCTTGTCTAATCATGTCCACACAGCCTTCCCTGCAATTGCTGATACACCACCTCATACTCACAGAGAATGTTGATTCATCCTGTAAAAAGGTAACGCAGTGATGTCAGTAGCTCAGCAGGTGGCACACACTCTTCTTTGCTGACAGAAGATCTGCAGACTGTAAGTTCTTTTCCCCTCTGGGTGCATGGATTCATCTGTCAATACTGACAATGCAGTGCAGCATGGGGGGAGGGTGCTATACACCTGAGTGTGTTGCCCTTTGGAATATATATCAAGCCACAGCCCAATCTACCAGAAATGGTGGTAGCATGTGTGATGTTAAGAATGTCAAGACATTTATCGAACAATAAGTGAATTTACCAGATGCCCTGGCCAAATTTCCCCTGGTCAGTATGAAAATCACCTTGGAATTTCCTCTGAAAAGATGTTACTGGCCTAATGGGACTAACCCTGTCAACAAAGCAAAAATAAATAAAATGTTATTTGACAGCATGCCTAGTAAAATGTAACTGCATGCACTGAATAGTAACCCTATTTAACGATGAGGTGTTTCACTTTGTCTTAGGATGCTCTGTGCTCTTTCACCAACAAGCTCCATAACTGTGCACCCATAATTCTTCATGCTGATACATTACTTTAATAGTAAACTTGCAACAATGTGACTATATTAAAGCCACATGCATTGTCTCTGCTGTCTAATTTAGATAGTTGTTCAGGTGATTAAGGCTGCTAACAGGCCTTGGGGGCAGTCAATGGTCAGCTGTGAAGAGCAAAAAAAATAAATAAATAAATATATATATATATATATATATATATATATATATATATATATATATATATAGTGATGAAACAATGAGATGAATTTCTGCAAAGTATACTAGCAAGCATCAATTGTTTGACCACTATGGTGTTTTGACTTATATTACATAAAACACTAGTAAACAGCAAACAATAAATTAAAAAAAAATTCTATATACGTACACGTATGCAGCAATCTGATTCTGAGAAGTTTCTGTAAATGACTTCACAATTTCAAAGGGTAAAAGGGAAAACAATCAACAAATGGGTCTTCTTAATATCAAAATGTAGTAACACCAGAGCAGATTATTTTAGCAGTGGGGCTGCCTGAGTGCATTCCCCTGCATGGGAGATGCAAGACACTTTGCATATGACACCCAAACAAAGCTTTGATGGATTTGAATGTACCCCCAACTACTTTGTTTCCACAGAAAGTCTGGTTGAAAGTTGTTTCTTCTGAAAAGTTACATCAAGGTTTACCTACAAACACATTTCCTAGTTGCAATTTAAAAAAACTATGTAAGAAAAACAAACATTTTGCTGAGTTAATGCTCTGGTTTAAACCATCGTACTTCATAAAATAGTTCTTGTCCAAATGTACTTAGGCATATCAAACTGCAGAAAGTTAAATAAAATAGTTCTTCTCCAAATGTACTTAGGCATATCAAACTGCACAAAGTTAAATAAAATAGTTCTTCTCCAGATGTACTTAGGTATATCAAACTGCACAAAGTTAAATAAAATAGTTCTTCTCCAGATGTACTTAGGTATATCAAACTGCAGAAAGTTAAATAAAATAGTTCTTCTCCAAATGTACTTAGGCATATCAAACTGCAGAAAGTTAAATAAAATAGTTTTTCTCCAAATGTACTTAGGCATATCAAACTGCAGAAAGTTAAAAGAGTTGCATCAGGTTGACACTACATAGGATACAGCTGTGTACTGTTGCCACTTGTTTTATTTGAACAGCTATAATGGTTATTATTCTACACTTGCAATATTAATACTAGTAACCTCAAATAAGGCCCTGATATTCAATATTTAACATTATCAAAAGGTTATGTGTTCAGACTTAGTAATATTACTAGCCTTCAACAGTGCTTGCTCAGATTTCATGTTGACATGTGGGACACATACAAACATACATACTCTTTCTCATTCCATCCATCCATCCTCAACCCCTATTTCCCATTTTGCACATGGGGCCAGGGTGTCACTTTCAACAGTGACAAGCATCTCGAGCCAAGGTTTACACCTCTGGGTGGCTAGCCCTGCCATGGTAGTTCATCCGTGCCACTCACTCGCAAACACTTGGATCTATGGACAATTTAGAGTGTCCAAATTACCTACTGCATGTCTTTGGAATGTGGGAGGAAACCAGAACACATGTAGGAAACCCACATGACCACAGGGAAGACATGCAGATACCACACAGAAGGCACTGTGGCTGGGAATTGAACAGGAGAACCTCTTGCTATGAGGTGACAACGCTAACCACAGCACCACCGCAGACACCCCATAATACCATTTAATTGTGACTTTCAAAATATAATATAGAAACTATAAATATATGATAACTATATGATAATATAAATATATAACTATATGATAATATGAATATATAACTATATGATAATATAAATATATAACTGTATGATAATATGAATATATGATAACTATATGATAATATAAATATATAACTATATGATAATATGAATATATGATAACTATACGATAATATAAATATATAACTATATGATAATATGAATATATGATAACTATATGATAATATAAATATATAACTATATGATAATGTGAATATATGATAACTATATGATAATGTTGTAAAAGAATGCACAAGTGCAGTATTTGTTAATGTTGTTGACACTCTTCATTCCTTTCCTTATAACTGAGTGCATACACAATTCAACAATGGACCTAGTCATGCTCATCTGAAGAAAAAGAGCTGACAAAGATTGCTTTTAGAAATTACCACCCTGACCTTTTATAACACAGGGTCTTGGATGATGGCTCACACAATTAATGATCTGAGCAGCACTATTTTCACCAGTTTTATCAGCGAATTTAGGTGGACCTGTGGTCTTTACATCCCAGATAATTAATTCAAAAAAGTGGTGTGCATGTACTGAGACACTGAGACAGCCTTCTGCAAAAGCAGAGCCAAGTTCTTAAAGTGCTTGCTCAGGGATTTTGATATTGTCTTGTGAAATAAACTGAAAGCCATGCAACTTCTACTGACCTTCTTAAAAGGCAGACAAAATCATATTCACACAGGGAGGTCTCTGCATGTAGGTATCAAGGCAAAACACATACTTTGTGCTGACACAGGTAAGGCATCTCACATCTAAATTTCAGATTGATTTCATTAAATGTATTCTCAGGGACTATTTTTGTGTTATTTATAATCAAAACACCATTGTATATAAGTTGGAAAACAGCACTATGTTTTATAAAATAATTACAAAAACAATTTAAACAGAAGCTATTCCTGCAGTGGTGAAGTAATACTACACGTGTGCATCATTCACATTCACACACGCATACATGCGATCTCACACATATACATACACGCACACGTACACACACACACACACACACACACACACACACACACACACACACACACACACACACACACACTATTAGCATGTGGTCCCGTAACAACAGTTATTGTTCAAGATGGAATTCTATACTAAAGTTGAATCTCTGCATTTTAATAAAACCGCCACTGCTTACCTACATGCTACAATGTCTGGTGTGCAAGTTAATGGAGTTTGAGGTTATGCATGTGCAAGAATGTATGTGAAGAAGCTCCACATGGATTGAGAAACATACCATAACAAAATGGTATGCCAAAACAATTTCCAGCATTGGCTTTTCTGTCCTTTACCTCTTGGGCAATTTGTTAGATTAAATATGGTTTGATTTTATGGAGTCTATTTGGTTTGTTTAATGTGCATTAATAAATCTGCAAGAAAAATGATACAGTTCAGAAGACTTGATGATTCAACTATCAGAAACATTTTTTCCCACAGGGGCTGCCAAAAACAGAATGTGTGTTACTGCAGTTTTGTTTGCAGAAACACAGCTTTTAATAACAAGATCATAAGCTATTCAAGATGAAACTCAGTTCTGTTCTCACATAAAGTATAGTTCTGAGGATGAATCAGTGACTGTGGATATACTAAATTCTCAAGTATTCTGTAGAACTTTGTTAGTTCTTAGTATTTTAAATAATTTGAAATAAAAAAATGTACATTAGAAAAGTAAAAGTAATACGCTATGATTCTTAAACTTGCATATGCTATATTCTGTTGATATATTTATATATTTATTTATATATATATATATATATATATATATATATATATATATATATATATATATATATATATCTACTTCACTTGATCGACGTACCTGAACACAGAAGCCCAGATACTCAAGATGAAAGCAATGAATAGACCAGGATACTGAATGTACAAAATATTGGAAAGTCACTCCAGGAAAAAGGTAAGTTGTCCTAACACCACCACGAAACAAACCACACTAAATTCAACCCATCCAACCCCACAGAACCCCAATGTGGGATGCATCACCCCCCAACACCTCCCTGACTTAAATATACCAACTCCAAGATCACACTACAGTGTGGAAAAGGGCAAAGGTCACCATGTTGGCCAACTGACTCTTTTCCGGTGTTAAACTTCCGATGTTTTGCCATTTAGTATCCTGGTCTGTTTGGGGCTTTCTGGGCTTCGGTGTTCAGGTGAGTTGATCTACTGAAGTATATTCATAGATTCATATATATATATATATATATATATATATATATATATATATATATATATATATATATATATTTATTTATATACACACACACACACACACATATATATATATATATATATATATATATATATATATATATATATATATCTATATATATATATATATATATATATATATATATATATATATATATATATGGGTCCACTTTCAAATCTCAAATCTCAAAATCTCTAAATTCAAAATATTGAAACCAAAATCTCTAAAGCTCAAAATACTGAAATTCAACATAGAGAAAAAAACACAGGACAGCAACAATAACTATATTGCAGCACAACTACATACAGAAACATATTAATCTTCTCCAAGTATAGGCAGGGGGCAAGCCCACTTGTACACCCCATGTGGGGGGCTATACCCCCCACATCCCCTGCTTCTTAAATATTTCAACTCCGAGATTGCACTCCACAGCAGGAAATGGCAAACATACCTTTATGTGCTTCATGACTGCCTGCTGTAACCTTAGTCATGTTCACTTCTAATTTTCTGTACTACAACATAACTCATCTTAGTGTAGTGAAGTGCGATCTCGGAGTTGATATATTTAAGTAGCAGGCGGTGTGGGGGAAGCATGGAGGCTTGTCCCCCTGCCTATACTTGGAGACGAGTAATATGTTTCTGTATGTAGTTGTGCTGCAATATAGTTAGTGTTGCTGTCCTGTGTTTTTTTCGATATTTTGAGTTTCAGTATTTTGAGCTTTAGAGGTTTTGGTTTCAGTATTTTGAATTTAGAGAGTTTGAGATTTGAGATTTAGAAGTGGACTCATATATATAATATATATGTGTGTGTGTGTATATATATATATATATATATATATATATATATATATATATATATATATATATATATATATATATATATATATATATATATATATATATATATATATATATATATATATATATATATATATATATATATATATATATATATATATATATATATATATATATATATATATATATATTCATATAATAAATATAATAAAATGACCAGCTAACAAAGAACTGCTCAGTTTTGTGCTAATTATTTCTTAAGAAACAGAATAGCATACATATGGTGGATCAGTGTTTAAACACCATTTTATGGTTATGTTAAGGTGTGTCAGAGTTTGTCCACTTCTAACAGATTTCCAAGTTCCTGTGCTAGACATTGGCACTGTGCTTTTCTTGAATGACATGAAGCTGAGTCACAAAAGATTGTGTATTGTTTGTAGCTGGTGTGTTTTTGATAATCAAATGCTTGAATGATCTGGGGAACAACAACATAAAATTTCAAAACTCCTCACCATATATAACCAAGTTAAGTTTCAAAACCTACTTGTGTACTATATGCAAAAGGAAGATCCTGTGCACCAATACTGTCCTTTCTATATTTAGGTTTCTAGTAATTTCCAACACTATTAGAAACAAAACATTACATATATCAAATTTACAAAACATCAAGACAATGGTGAATTAAAGTATTTACAGCATTTTAAAAAGTGTAGGTGTTATAATTTAGGTATCACATGGCAGGCAAGAGAACCTTATGCCACAGGCTAGTAACACACAAATATTGTAAAACCAGGGAAACACTAGCCCTGAATGGGTGTTGGTTATGTTATTAGAACCAACTTGAAAACCTTTTCTATTTGCTAATATATGATTTTCTACTAACAGGCTTTGTTGCCTCCATTACTACCTGATGTACATTTTCAGTAAATAGGTGCCTAAAAGGAATTAAGGCTCCATCATCAAGGCAGTCACTTGAAGTTCTTTGGGTTCAGGATGTATCAATTACATTTCTTCTTGTGTGAATAGATCCATTCTGTGGGGGAGCTTGTGGTAACTGCCCCTGGCCATTTCCAAATGAAGGGCGAACCACTGCTGCCTGGGCCAGGAGGGAGTCACCACACTGATCCTGGTGGATTCCTTCTGAATCTTCAGAAGTGCCCTGAATATCAGTAAAAAAGTGTAGAAAACCATACAGGAAAATTCCTGCCAAGGAAAGGAAAAGGCATACATCTTCCAGGCTTTCTTGCATGGAATCCTGAAGAAGAATTTTGACAACTGATTGTTCAGAGAGGAGGCAAAAAAGTCTGCTTGAAGAACTCCCTACAGATGGATCAAGTTTTCATTCATGAGGGTCTGTCCTGGTTCTACTTAGCTTGTCTGCTACACAGTTATGATCTGAGTGCATGCAGGATGCCTGTAGAGTGAGACTGATCTGCAAATTATATCCCAAACAAACATGGCTAGTCTGCATAAGGGGTAAGACCCCAGTCCCCCCTTGCTTGTTGATGTACTACATGATTGTGGTAATGTCAGTAACCACCTGCAGTCTTGGAGACTTGAGCGCTTTTATCAGGGCAGGCATCTCCTTCACATTTATGCATTTGTGTCTGTCCTTGGTGTCCCATCCCCCCTTGCACTATTATCTCTCCTGAAACTGCTCTGCAAGCAAAGCCCAAGGCATCTAAGGTGATTGACTCTTTTGGAGCAGGTAGGGAGAAGGGAAGACCTATATTTAAGGATATCTGTTGTCTCCATCAAAGAATTTCTCTTCTGACAATCCCCAACACTGGATTTGAAAAGATAAAGGGTGTTGGTGCTGGGACCAAAGTGATTTCAGAAACCGACTTATCTTTCTCATGTGGAGTCTTGTCAGGGGTATCATGAGAATCACAGATGTATTGAGACCCAAAATCCTGAGGTATTCCCTTGCAGTGACTGAAGTCTAAGTGGAAAACATTAGAAATAGATCTATAAACATAGCAAATCTGTCAGGCATTGTCGGTTCTTGTACAAGGTTGCTAAGGCCTGGAACTCCTTATCTGTATCCATCATGTCTATACCCTTCCTTCCATCTTTCAAAACCACTCTGAAATACCTACTGTCTAAAATCTGGCTGTATTCTTGCTCAAAACCAGAATAAACTCTGTTCCTAAATTTCAACAAGTACCCTTTCATTCCTTATACATCCTTACCTCTCCCTTCTTCACTTACTTCATTACTGCTATCTAATTCTGTTCCCTGACTTTCTCACTAAATATACCATAAGTCTGTTTTTCCCTCAGTTCATATTGCAATTCCTATGTGTATTAGACTAACTTACCTTTAAATTCTGTACAAATGGTCTAAAATTTCTTTTAATATTAAATGATTGTCATATACCTTGTATTGGTTCTTAATCATTGTTTTTATATTGTATCTAATTGGTAATAATTATTTAAACTACATAAGTGTTTTATTTTTGAAGATTATTTGGAGCTTTTCTTCCTGGGAGTCCACTGACAGTGGGCTTCTATCCAGTAGGACTTTCCCGGTAATTAAATATCAGTAAATAAATAAATATTTTCCCTGTGGAAGAAAAGCTCTTTGACTTGTCAAAGCTTGCATAAAACATGTCTCACCCAAGAAGGAGATTCCTGATACTTTGAAAACGACTCAGCAAAGATAAACAATCATCTAAATATTGAAAAATGTGGACTGGAGCTAGACAATTTGTGAACATTCTTGGTTTAGTGGATAGTCCAAATGGTAAGGCAGAATACTGATCGTGTGATCCAGACACAGAAAAACCTTAAGAGCCACCAGAAGTCTAAATGACTAGGGGTGTGATGATAAACATCTTTTAAGCCTAGTGTTACCAGAAAACTTAAAAGAGGAAGAATAAGTAACAGGTTGTGAAGTGACATCATTTTGAATTTGGGCACTATCATAAACAGGTTTAGGAAAGAAAGATCCAGAATGGGTCTCCAAGCATTTTCCTTCTTTGGCACTAGAAACCTTCTCAAATAAAAACATGTCCCCACCACGGTAGAGGGAAAGAACAGTTGTGTAAAATCTTACCGTAACCATAGATGTCCTTCTCTTCCATGCTGCAGTATTCTTAGTGTGGGATTCCCTACCTCAGGCAACCCAAACTTCAGCTCCTAAACAAAGGCTTAAGCCTGGCTGCTGTAGGTACATAGGACATCACATTTATGGCCATAAATCAGGGACCTTAAATGTGATGTCTGCACACACAGACCTCAGAACTTACATGCCCAGTCAGACAGTCCAATAGAGAGTAATAAAGTGATGTCAACCAGAGGTGCAAAGTGCCATATGCTGGCAAGTCTACCCTAGTCTAGGGGTGTGCCTCAGAGTGTCCTTTAGACAGGTCAATAGTAAAAAGGGTGATAGGTGGGTGGAAAGGAATACTGCAACATGGAAGAGAAGGATATCTATGGTTATGGTAAGATTTTATACAACTATTCTATGTCCTTCTATTCCTATGTTGCATGTATTCTTAGTGTGGGAGAATACCCCAGCTTAATTAGAGGGAAGGGTTGAGGTAGATGTAGATGATTCTAGAAAACCCTGCAGGATTGCTCTAGCAAACCCTGCCCTGGCTCTGGAGACATGGTCCAATTTGTAGTGTTTGGTGAAGGTGTGAATTGTGGACTAGGTGGCTGCTTCCAGGATGGAGGTTGTGTCCAGCCCTTTGAGGAAGGCTTAGGAAGTATCCAGGCTTCTGGTAAAGTGAGCTCTGGGGTAAGTGCTTGCCATGGTGTGCATAGAGAAGCAAATAGTTTTTCTAATCCATCAGGAAATGGTCTGTTTGGAGACTGCCTTGCCTAGGGCCCTGAGATGGAAGGATACAAAGAGTTGGTTTGATTTTCTGATGGACTTAGTTTTGTCTAAATAATACCTTAGTTGTTTGTACACATCCAGGGAGTGGAGTATCTTCTCACTGTCTTTAGTTGGAGAGGGGAAGAAAGTGGGCAGGTGAATGGCTTGGTTCAGGGACAGTTCTTGACCACTTTAGGCATGAAGGAAGGGTTAGTACATAGGGTCACCCTATCCTTGGTGAAGGTAATGTAGGGAGAGCAGGCCATTAGACCTTATAGTATTGACACCCTTTCTAGCTGAGGTAAGTGCCTCCAGCAGTGCAGTCTTCCGCATGTAAGCATTGCAGCACTAGCTGGTTCGAATGGGGGCAGTGGCAGTTTTTCCAGGATGAAGTTTAGGTCCTGGGGGGGGGGGGAGGTGAGACAGAATTTCTTGGTGGCCTGATGTGTAAGACCCCTTTTAGGAATAATTTGACATCTAGCCTGGCTAGTAAAGGGGGTTCTAATGGTAAACAGGCAGAAATTGCTGACAGGTGGACTTTCACTGAAGAGTACAAAGACCAGCATTAATGAGTTCACACACATAAGTAAGGACTAGGGGGGATCTGACTGACAGGGATCCCTGTCCTTATGGAGACACCAGTTGGAGAATCTTTCCCATTTTGATAAGTGGGATCTCCTTGTAGTAGGTTTCCTGGCCTCCCTCAGCACTAAAAGCACATCCTCTGAGAAGTGGTGTCTGAAAGGGATTAAAAGTTAATCACCCAGAGTGTTAGACCTAACATCTGTAGGTGAGAGTGAATTAGAGTTCCCTTCTGTTGTGTGAGTAGGTCCACCTTGTGGAGTAACTTGTGGTGATTGCCCTTGGCTAATGAGAGATGTAGGGGGAACCAGTGCTGCCTTTTGCATACCTCTCAACTGTACAGATTTTCGCAAAATGTCCAGATTTTTGCCTCATATTTTTGGTCCGTTTCTCATAAATTGTGGTTTTTTGGCAAATCACTGACAAATTATTGAGGGTTGAAGTCAGAAAATAATGACAGACATTTCAGTTTCAGACTTCATACTCTTCAGAAAATTCATGCTAATGCAAAACCTGTTATTCTATCAATTTTCCTAGTTTGTAAGTGCAATATTTACAAAGTGTCCCTATTTTTGGGCCTTTGTCCCCCCATTATTGATAGCTTTGTCCAGATTTCTTGCTCTAAGAGGTTGAGAGGTATGTGCCTTGGCCAATAGGGAGTCACTGGCAAGATTTTTGGTTTGTCCCTCCTGATTTTCAGGAGGACTTTTTGAATGAGAGGGAAGGGTGGAAATGTATAGAGAAATTGCCCCTTCCATGGAATGCTGAAGGCATCTACCCTCCAGGCAAGTGGAGAGTGATCCTTGGTGCAGTATTTCGCCAATTGTCTGTTCTGGGGGGATGCAAACAAATCTACCTGAGGTGTGCCCCACGGGTGGACAATGTCTAGAAAAATGTCCCCGCTCCAGTATCTACTCATGTTGTAACAAGGATGCTCTGCTGAAAATATCCGCTTGTTTGTTGTCCTCGGAAGGGATGTATGTTGCCTGCAGGGATAAGATGCTTCTGCAGGCAAGGTCACAAATTTGTAATGTTATCCAGCGGAGGAGGTAGGCCTTGCCCCTCCCTGTTTGTTGAGATACCACATGACTGTGGTGTTGTCTGTGAATATTTGAAGGGGGCCTGGTTGCAGGATAGGGAGAAAGGCTTTCAGGGCCAGAAGAACTGCAGTAATTTCCCTCACATTGATATGTTTATTTTGGAGGGTAGGGTGCCAGGTCTCCTGTACCATGAAGCCCTTCATGGTAGCCCCCCACCCTAGGTCTGATGCATCTGTATGCATGTTCTGGGTTGGGATGGGTGGTTGAAGTAGCAGGCCCGGGTTCAGTAGCATTTGTTGAATCTACCACCTTTGTTCTGCTTTGATGCAGGGCAGGAGTGTAATTTGGCACTCTAGAGGATGTTGGTGTTGTGACCACGCATTCTTCAAGTACCACTGCAGTTTTTGCATGTGCATTCTGTCTAAAGGCAGCATAGGGATGGTGGCTGCTATTAGCCCCAGTATTTGAAAAATTATCTTACAGATATCCATTGAACCTGTAATAAGTTTTGGAAGAGGGAAAAGAACTTTGTCCTGAGGGAGGAAAGCCCACATCAGGTCTATTCTGATCCTGCAGCCCAGAAAAATGTTGTCCTGCTGGGGGGTTAAGGATGATTTTTGGATGTTGAGGATGAACCCCAGGCTTTGAAGCAGGGAAGTGGTAAACCTCAGATGGTCTTGAAGGGTGTCTCTGCTAGAATGTGGATGTCATCTAGGTAAGGGTAGATTTGAACACCTTTGGGTCTGGAAAAGGCTACAGCTGGGGCTAGGCATTTTGTAAATACCCTGGGTGCAGTAGATAAACCAAAGGGCAAGGCTGTAAATTGAAAGTGAGAGCAGGGCCCAATGAAATGCAATAATTTTCTGTGGGAGGGTTTTATGGGGATTTGGAGGTATGCTTCCTTTAGATCTAGTGTGGCCATAAAGGCCTGGGCTGGCAATAGAAGGAGTAGAGTTTGAAGGGAATAGCATTCTGAATGAAGGAACTTTTAGGAATAGGTTTAGAAAGGATAGATGTAATATTGGTCTCCAAGGCCCATCTTTTTTGAGTAGAAGCCTTTTTCTTCCTGTCCTGGAGGGACAGGTTCTATAGTTCCTAAGTTCAGAATGTCTTGCAGTATCTGAGGAATGAGATTAAGTTGATTTTTTTGGGGAAAAGGAATGCCCCTTGGAAGGGCTTTTCCTTCCAAGAAAGGAACTATCAGTTTTGTATTATTGCTAACATTCAGCAGTCTGATGTGATGTATTTCCAAATGGGGAAGCAGTGGGAGAGGCGGGCTGACAAGGGGAGGTGGGCAAGGCAGTCACGCATTGCTGGTCCACTTCTATCATGAAAAGGCCATCTTTGAGTAGGTTGTGAGGCAACAGGTCTGGAAGTGGTCTGCCTTCTGGCTACTCCCCTATGCCTGAAAGAGGAATGGGTAGCAGAAGAGGTGGTCCTCCTGACAAAAGTGGTCTTAGCAGGGTGATTTCTGTAATATTTTGGAATGAGAGGGACACCAGTTGGTGCTTGATGTCTTGAAACTCTACTTTTCTCATGCAAGTTTTTGAAGAGGTCTGTAGGCTGTTTACCAAACAGGAGGTTGTGGTCTAGTGGGGCATCTAAGATTTTTGACTTGAAATCTTCTTGTAGGGGTTGAAGGCATAGCCAAGAGTATCTGCTGAGTACTGATGCAGAAGCAGTGGACCATGCTGAGGCCTCTGCTGCATCATAACTGCATGTAATAGAATGCCTGGCTACCTGGGAAGCCAGTGACCGTTTTGATGCTATGTAAGATTTGCTAGGGCAGTCAGGAGTGGATGCCAGGAGAATAGAGGCTTGTGATACCTGGTCCAAGGCATATTTAATCATATGGGTTTGATAGTTGACAGTTCTGAAGGCTAGGGTGGAAGAGGTATAAACCTTTTCTCCTATCCTGTACATGTTCATGTTTTGCTGTCTTTGTCAGTAGGCAGAAGAGATGCTGAAGGAATCAGTCTTGAATGTTTGTCAGGGGATATGGCAATCAAAGCAGGGTCTGCCAGGGATGGTTTTATCAGGAATTTTTGTTCATCTGGAACTTTATAGAGCATGTCAGGCCTCTTAGGGGCAGTTGGATGTGAGTCTGGGTTCTTTGATGCAGAGGTGAATGCATCAAGGTAGGCAGGAATGACTAGTGGGATGGCTGAAGGTGAGGGAGATTCCACTTGGAGTAACTCAAAGTATCTCTTCTGAGTTTCAATCATTTGGGAAGTGTCCCATTTAAAGTATTCTTTCATCTTTATGATGGTCTTCCCAAAGGTGATATCCTATGGAGGAGAATCCCTTTCTATGGATTCCTCATCTGGGGAATAATATTCTAGTGTAGAGGCAATTTGAGATGAATAGGAGATTGATTCATCTGAGGATGAATAGTAAGGTTCCTGTTGTTCTTCCCCTTCCTGAGCAGTAGGGAGAGGGAGAGAAGTAGCTGAGGCAGGCCTAAGGCTGAGCACTGGAATGGTGGAGGGGGAAGAGGCCATGGGCCTAAGGGCCATGAAGGCCTGCATCAAGGAGCTGGTGAAGGATTGCCAGTCTGGAACTCCTTCAGAGGGTGGAGTCTGGTGTTTTGTTTTCTGCTTCCTTTTCAAAGGAGTAGTTTTGGAGAAGGCCTGGATTCCAGGGCCTGGGAAGTAGTAGGGGCTTAAGGCAATGGCACCCCAGTTGGTCATCCAACGATATCTGGTTCCCCCTCGACATTGGTAGGGACTGACGTCAGAGTTAACTCCATGGACATGCTAGCTGTTACTTCTGAAGTGACTTCCTTGAGGGTAGCTGTCAAAGTAGATGGTTCTATCGGACGTCCCTCAGCTCCTAAATCAGGACATCTGATTGCAGAGAGGCAGAGGAACTAGACCTGGAAACCATGGCCTTTTTCCATGGTGGTTCTGTCAGAGCATTCGATTCGGGATCCATCCTGAGTGCTAGTTTTTGAGTCTCTGGTTTTCTAAATACAAGTTAAGGGTGGCCAGCCAGCTTCGAAGGGTCTTAGGTACAAATGTTTGACAAATCAGGCAAGCGGTATGGTCGTGCTGTCTGCCTAGGCAGAATATGCAGCAGCTGTGCATATCCTTATGAGGTATCTGGCACCTGCATTGGCATTTACCCTTCTTAGTTGACATCAGCTAAAAGTAAAATACAGCAAACCAAGCTCAAGCAAAATAAAGGCAGAATCCCCATCTGGGTTCTTAGCTTTAGACGTCTTCAAGTAAAGGAGCGAAGTGATCGATGTGATTGTCAACTGTGGCTGAAAAGTTCTGAGGTCTGTGCATGCAGACATCACATTTAAGTTCCCTGGTTTATGGACCTATGTGTGACATCCCATGCACCTACAGCAGCCAGGTTTAAGCTTTTGTATAGCAGCCAACATTTGGGTTGCCTGAGCTGGGGAATCCCAGACTAAGAATACTGCAACATAGGAATAGAAGGACATCTGGTTCTATCACTCCTTTGGACAGCATCTGTCGAAGAACGAGTGGAAACAAAAAAAAAAATCTGATCTGGAGGATGAGTAATGACCATCTGAAAAGGAGGAGTTTCCTCACACTGCCATCTGTACCCTTGATGAAGGTGTTTCAGAACCCATATGTATAAAACAATCTGTTGCCAAAGAGGGGAATGGAGACTCAGACATTCTGTTGATAAATGTACTCAGAGAGGGAAGGGTCACAAGATCTCTTCAACAGTTATTCAGACTTGTTGGAATAGCTTTGGTTTTGGGAGGTTCAAGACTTCTTTCTGGAAACCCCTTCCATTTTTTCTTAAACATCTGTTTACCTGTATTTTTTTGAGACTGTTTATTCTGCTTTTTGGCAAAACTGAATGAGACAATAGAAAATCCCTTGGAAATTTTGGAAAAAGAGGGCTCTGGATCACCTTGCCCCTTTTATCATACTATTTGATTACTTGTGCAGCAGAAGGGCTAAACACAAAATCTCTATCCCAGGATGAACTTAAAGTCTCATCTTTAACATAATCTGGGAGGTTCTGAGAATGCAGCCATGCAAACCTCCTCAAAACTGTCCCAGTGGCCATGGCCATCGAAGAGGTATCAGTCATACTCACACTGCAAACAATGAGTAGTGACAATAAAAGAAACTTAAGTTATTTAAAGCAGATTTTTCCTCAGAAGAAGAAACTGCAGGTAAAGCATTCATCATACTTTCACAATTAGTCAGAACAAGCTTTAACATATGACCCTGGCAATTCACATCCTGAAAAATCAAAGTTGCAGAACTATACACTTTCCCCATAACTATCAATAATTTTCCCATCCTTAACAGAAACAGTGGGATTGGAAATGACTAGGTGCTTAGCAGCAGGGGGATGAACTGGAGCTACACCCTCCAGATCAGGTTTGGGAATGCTGTATAGAAATTTAAAAGACTGAGGAACTTTATACATCCTATCTGTCTTTTTAGGGACAGCTAGCTGACCATCAGGAAAATTACAGACAGTAATATACAGATCCCTTAAGCAGACAAAACAGAAGGAATGAGTGCAGGATATGGAAAATATTTCTTTAACAACTCAGTATTTTCTGAGGGACTGAGAAACCTCTGTGTTCTCCCACTGAAAACATTGATGCATTCTGTCAGTAGTCTTGGAGAAAAAGGAGACCCCACGGGGAGAAGTAAAAACTTATCTGTCCTCTGAGTCTGTATCAGAAATCTGAGGGAAAAATGTATCCATCCCCGCATCTTTCTTTTTAGAATCAGAATCTTGAATTCCTTCAGGAAAAGAGCTATCCCGCTTTCTTTTACTAGAAACTCTTTACAAGAAGAATCAATAGCCTGACTTAAACCCTGAGACAGACCCAGTAAACTGCTCCTATCCAAAGAAAATTCAGGAGGAGTAGCAACACGCTTGGTTTTCTGCTTTTCTTCTTCTTTTTTTTTTACAGGAAAAATGGGGACGGCTGTTACTAATGGCAGTATCAGTTTACACAGGGATGGGTACAGCACTCTGACACAACAGGGAAATTATCCCTGTTCCCTCTCCCATGACTGACAAATGTGGCTCTCTCTTGCCCACAAAGGGGACCCCAACAGCCTCAGAGGATGTGGCTAAACCCTGGTTCATAGTGACTGTAGATGCGTACACCAGAGGGATCCAGGTAACAGATGAGTGGTCTGAGCTACAAAAAAGGCCACAGCAGAGTCATCCACCTGTTTCTGAGGCAAACTGATAACCTGCTGTGGTGGCAAAGGCTGTTTGCTTAATTTTCTTCTTTTTGTGGATGAAAGGAGGACCAGTCATAGAACCAATACTCTGTTCCATAGTCCAGCTGAAAATGGTGCCTCTTTCCTAGAGAAGACAAGCAGCAAATGCAGGTACACTACAATCTACAAAAGTTACTTTTTTGTCAAATAAACACAGTAAATAGCATTTAAAAATACCATGTCAAACCCACAAAAGTAAAATACACAATTTTCCACAGAAAAAAATGTTTTGAGTTATTTTACACCACTATTAAGCTGACCAGAAAAATGAGTGCTTCATTTAAAAGTTATGTTACAGTCTAGTGACAGTCTGTTAAAGCACAACTCTTAGCTTTAAAACAACTTTCCTGCAGAGGAAAGTGATAAAACTGCAACGCAAATAAGAAAATGGAAGTTTCCCCCCAAAGAGCAATGGACCAGCACAAGCTGACTGTCAGTCCTCGAAAGCCTCATGCATACTCTTCTGCATGAGTAAAGCTCTGAAGGGCTTTGTGCCCAAACTTCCATTTCAGTCAGCTGAGCTTGAGCTGCCTGATGGTTTGGGTGCATGGTAGGTGCTCTGAAGCCTTTGAAACTGGCCAGCTGTTATATCCTTGGCTGGATGGAACCCATACAGCTAAGGGTACAGCAGCAGTGATTAATATGATGATCATTGTCATTAACTTCAACATTTTGGAGGAGCAGAGCTGACTGACAATACATTACGTGATGTGCATGAAGTCATAAGCCCTGCCTGGTTAGAGCATTCCAAAAAATACCCTGGTATGCAGACGAGACCATGTGATATAAAATGGTGCACAAGATGGTCAGCTGGGCAGCACTCAAATGTTAAGGAAATAATAACTGTGCGATATTTTGAAATGTATATATTTTGTATATTTTTAATTATTAATGTTATTCTTGACTGGTTTGTTGTTAACTTGCTCCATTTGGATTAGCATACTACCCAGGATAACTAATTAAAATAAAGTGCTCTCCAGCCACAAAAAAATGATTTTTTTGAATATTTTTAAAGGAAAATGTTGCATGTACTGAGGCTGTATCTTGGAGGATGAGACTGGCATTTCAATGTCTGCGTTTTCGATGTTTTGACATTGATGTCTTGAACATCAGTAATGGATGTTTTCACATTTTTTATACTACACCTATATTTTTACAAATATATATATATATATATATATATATATATATATATATATATATATATAAATGCATATACATATATATATATATATATATATATATATGTGTGTGTGTGTGTGTGTGTGTGTGTGTGCATGCGCGCGCGCGTGTCTGAAATAGTAAACTTTCTGACTGACAAGTGTGTGTGAAAAGGGCAGGCGCTGGGGTAGGGGAATGTGCTCTTTCACCACAAGAAAGGACCACCACTGTGGTAACCCAAGTCTGCGGGCAAAATATACTTAAAAAAAAAAACAAAAAAAACCTTGGACTATGGAAATGCCCCAAAGTAATCTTTATTCCAACAAAGTAAAATGCAGCAAAGCTTTCAGGTTAGAAAAACCCTTCCTCAGTGCTTCAAAGTGCCTTAGTAGCTCTCCATTTTATAAACTCCATGCAGTCATGCCAAGTTTTTAGGAGATCCAGGTATGGGTTCCCATATGTGGGCATTTTTAAAATGTGTAGCCCACATGGAATAACACCAATTTCCATATACGCTAAAAAACTGAACCTCTGCCATAAAAGAATTTGAGCCATAAAATAGTTTTTTCATAACATTACCATTTTTCATGTTGCCCAGCCCAGAGTCATTCAAATTCAACTGCAAAGGATTGGAATGAGCAGCAATAAACTCATGTAATGAATGGCTTCCTGACTGCATGCCGATACTTCCACTCAGACAAACAGGCTGTGTCATAATTCCAATTGAGCACCCAAGGTTGATTTAACTAATGGGGGCAGCAATAATCCTGCTTAGCTGAGAATGTGAATGCTCCACAAAATTCTGTGATTGGCGTAAATTCCAGTAGGATGGAGGATTTTTGTCAGCCTCCTGCCCTCATTTGTCCACAACTTCTGCAGAGTGCAGGGACACAGAGCAGGGATACCTTCCAAAGGGTGCCCTGTGGGAAGCTGAGGAGGCCGAGAAGAATAAATTACAATGAACTCCAAACCTGCAGTTGCTCATGGCAGAAGGGGTGGTAGATAATCACACTGTGGTAAATCTATCTTATTTAAATCTGCCTTCTGAAGATATTACACTACTGAATAAAGGGTTACAATTTATTCCAGCTGGTAATGATACCATAACTGATGCCATCACTGATTTAAAACTTTTTGTGATTTTCCTATGCTGGGACCTCAAACTTGTAGAAAATCAAGCACATTCATACCAGTGGCATGCCCATTAGTATCGACATTTTCCAATTTATGTGAACGTGATTTGCACCAGCTTTATGAACAAGAGTGAGAAGAGAAATTTTATAATTTATCAAATTAAGAGCATGAAGTCTTGTTGAGATTGCAGAACAATAATGAGACTGTCATTAAGCAAATGGATAAAGGGGGCGCAACTATAATAATGGATAGAGTAGATTACCTGAATTGGATGTATGAGCTTTTGAATAATGTTAATACCTTTAAGCAAATAGCTATATCTAAGGTTTCAACTTTTGTTGCAAAAGTAAATCAGTTATTGTATAAATTATTGTTGGCACAAGATATTTCTAATGAGTTTGACTTTTTTTACTGTTCTTTGTCCTGTGGCTCCTATTTTATATGGTCTTCCAAAAATATATAAGGATCTAACACATCTCCATATGACACCTATAGTGTCTGGGAGGGGATGGGTTACCGAACCTATATTTAGGGGTTACCTCACTATGACTGAGAGTTATATCCAAGACACAGGTGATTTTTGAATAAATTATATGAGTGGTTTGAAAATCAAAGAAGAACTGACTTTGTGTTTGTGTGCTTGGATATTAATTCACTCTTTACTGTAATCTCCAATGAAATTGAAGTAGACTCAATACGCAGATTTTTGTGTAATAACACAGATATGGGTGGCAGAGAGAGTTTGAAACAATCTATGAGTTACTAGAAATTATCCTTGAGAATAATATTTTTATGTTTGAGGAACAAGTTTTTCATCAAGCTTCAGGTGTGGCAATGGGTACTCCCATTGCAAACATGTATGCTAATATTACCTTGAATGAATGGGAAAAAGTATCTGTATATAGAGCTCTTGATAAATATAAATCGAAAGTTTGTTTTATAAATGTTTTGTTGACAACATTTTCCTCTTGTAGGAAGGTAGACAGCTTGAATTAGGTGAGTTTATTGAATACTTGCATGGAAAAAACAACTTACTCCCATTTAAATCTAATTTATCTGATATGGACTGCTGCTTTCTGGATATACAAATTAGTAAAATGAATAATGATATTCATACGTATTTAGAAAAAGGAAGCTCAGAAAAAATAGATATACTCACAGAAAGAGCATGCACACACCCCACATTTTTGAAGATATTGTTAAGAGCCAGTTACTATGTGTTAGTAGGTTGAACACCAATGATATTAAATGTGAAGAACCAATGAATGAAATGCTAAATGAGTTAGAAGATAGGGGTTATAAAAGGGAATTATGGAAAAAAATAAAGATGTAGGTAATAAGTGATAGGCATAACTCTGCAAGGCCCTATTTTGCACCACTACATTCAGACCCTGAAGTTTCCACTAAACGTAATGAAGTCCAACCCTTATGGTATATGACAACATATACAAGGAATGTGGAATATGCAAAAGAGATAACTAAGAATTGGAAGATATTTGAAAGTATGCCAGAGCTAAGGGAGATAGTGAATGAAAAACTCTCCTTTAGTTATAGGAATTGTCCAAATCTGAAAAAGCGTTTGTGTTATACAGACACACATTTAAATACAAACGTTTTAAGATATAATAAGTTGGGGACTTATCCAGGCCTCAGCTGTGTTAACTGTAAGTACATAATAAATGAGATTTTTTTTTCATCCAATAACAAGAAAGAAGAACAATTTTTCCTGCTCGGCAACATGTAATACAATTAATGTTGCATATCTTGCTACCTGTATGAGATGTACCTCCTTCTTTGTCAGGAAGTATAGTCACAGATTGAAAGACCAGATTACACAGCACCACTCTGAACTACATACAAAAGTTTCTACTAATGCTTTGGCAGACCATATGATGAATAAAGGGGCTGACCATGAATTTGGCTTTAAGGTCATCCAAATTATATATAAAAATTTGAGAGGTGAGGACATAAATAATAAGTTAGAAATATGTCAGCTAAATTGGATTTTATGGTCACAAATTGAAGTAGAACCAGGTCTGAATGACCATGCTAGCACCAAACCCGTGTTAAGAAAAAAACAGATGAGCTTACGTTGACATAATATTTGATAAGCTTTTCCGTATTTTTAATATATATATATTTTATATATATTCCTATGATTTTAGTGATTTGTCCATGTTATGAATATTTGTCATATCATGATATGGTTCAATGTGTTTATTTTTCATGATTATTTTAATGTTTTTACATGTTGAATTGTCATACTGTTGCTTTAAATCAGAGTTGGGCTGTGTCACATGACTGCATGAAGTTTATAAAATGGAGAGCTACTAAGGCACTTTGAAGCACTGAGGAAGGGTTTTTGCTAACCCAAAACCTTTGCTACATTTTACTTTGTTGGAATAAATTTTACTTTTGGGTGTTTCCATAGTCCAAAGTGTTTTTCTGAATGTACCCTTTCCCCAGGGATTGTGTCATCTTGGAGTTCAAATATGGAGGGTGCAGGGGAGTGGGCGTGCACCCTGCAAATAGATTTTTTTATTTTGTATGCTCTGAGGTTAATCTTTGGAGCTTGCGCAGTCAGATGTCAATGTTTTGTTGTCGACGTTAATGCTTTTGCAGATCAGACAAAGCTTGGTAAAAGTCAAAAGACCTCATCTAGTTATTTTTTTTTTTTCATTTAAGAAGTGTCAATTTCTAAACAAGTTGTAAGTGTTTAATTACTTTAAAGTCCCAGCTGAGCTTGTCAATAGTTTTCAGCCCTGTTTTCCTGATTTTAAGGAATTCAGAAACGTTACCACGAGGTACACATGAGGTGTTCTCTGTAACATTTTGAAATTCAGAGATATCCTTTCATCAGTGGTTTTAGAAAAAGACTTGGAGCGCTCTCTCTGCAGTCTTACTTTTTGTTAATGAGGAATTATGGGAGGGAGGCATATGCTACTTAGCCATGCGCTATCCTCAGAACTGCTTGTAGTAAGGCTTTTACAAATTAGCACTGTCACTCCTGGCCACTAGAATCAATCCACTGTGGAAGAGGTAAGTGCTGGGGAATGTAGTGGTCAGGTAGTGTTAGAAGTGCATGTATCTGAATGGCTGCATGTGTGAGTGCATGGGTGACTATGTACTGCATGGCAGATCACAGGAGGGGAGTAAGTAAGAGGTAAATTAAGCATGTGTGTATGGGGTGGGTTAGGGTGACTGTCATACTTCTACACAACCTTGTACTAAACAGCAAACCCTGCGATATTGGGTTGGGGAGTTCATTAGCCATCAAGTAAAATGTAAAGACATAGGTCTGAGGGGTGTCTGGTCACCAGGGATAACGCTAAATATGTGTGCTGATGGAACATTAGCTACCTGGGACAGCATTTATATTTGTGCCTTAACAGCACTTATACATAACATGTGTTGGGGGAACCACTACGCACCAGGGAGATTTCTTACATCTCATGCCTTAACAGTGATAATATGGGTCTGGGGAACCACACCACACCAGGCAGAACTCTTACATCTCACGCCTTAACAGCAATTAACCATAATGTGGGTCGGAAGAACCATTACACATACACCAGGGAGAACTGAAAGACACGAGTTGCAGTGGGGGACACTAGACACAAGGGATATTCTATAAAGTGTGCCTTAAAGGTATTTAATTAAAAAAAAAAAAAAAAAAAGAATACTATAATTAACATGCCTTAAAGACACTAAAAAGGATTCCCACCCTGTGCCCTTCCACCTCCTATATCTGCTATTAATTCTCTGTACCACCACCAGCAATATAATGTAAAAAAATAAGACATTAAAGCATACATATGTAAAATACAAAGTAAAGAAAAATGCTTCACACCCGGCCCATTATCACAAGAAACTTCAGCATTAACCCACTGCTAAGTTAGTGTGGCAGTGTTTTATTTAGTATATAATGAGAATCTTTGGTATTATTGAATGACTGCAAAAATTCGTCACTTACAAGGGTGATGAAACATTAAGGAATTCCTTTCAACCTCATAGCTCAAGAAATCAAGACAAAGTCAAAATTAATGCTGAGAAAGAATCAGGGATGGATTTTAATTATTCCTGCTACAAACTTAGAAAGCCACTAGAATAACAGCTTTTATATTACCATGTATTTACTGACGGATACGGTGTAAAACTCTATGTCTGACTGGCATTAATGACTGATTGCAATCATTCATGATTTATGAGGGCAGGAGAAAGAAAACATTGGGGAAGTGTGTGTGTGTGTGTGTGTGTGTGTGTGTGTGTGTGTGTGTGTGTGTGTGTGTGTGTGTGTGTGTGTGTGTGTGTGTGTGTGTGTATATTCCAATGTGTGTATTGCGTGTGGGAGAGAGAATGAGGATGTGCCTATGCTAACACAACACATCGGACCCCAATGTTAACTAATGTAGGAAAATTATGAAGTTATGTCTTTCCTCATTGCAGCTAATGTGTCTCTGAATCTCTGAATATTGTATTGTGGAAACAAAGTCTTTTTGTCAATGCCCTTAACACAAACACTGGATTATTTTGAAATCCTGAGTTTATATAAATACAAACGAAGATATACATAAATATATATATATATATATATATATATATATATGGTTCTACCTCACATAAACGAAACACCAAAACACCGACAACGCAATCACCGAAACCACATAACCGACAGTACAAAAACACGAAATTCCACATGCCCGACAACGAAATAACCGACGGTACACAAACACAAAACCTCATACACTTCACACACCACAATCAACAAACAAAACACATTCCCCATCCAAAAACCACATACACAACACAAGCACACCAAAATCCCTACAAAGCCACACTAAACCTCACATACACAACTACCTACAACCCTAACCCAAACCCTAACCCTAAGGTCCGTCACTACCGCACACTTACCTGACCCGCTCCCTAACCCTAACTCACTTATCCCCCTAACCCAAACACAATCACTACCGCACACTTACCTGACCCGCTCCTAACCCTAACTCACTTATCCCGCCCCTAACCCAAACACAATCACTACCGCACACTTACCTGACCCGCTCCCTAACCCTAACTCACTTAACCCACCCCTATCCACACTTACCTTACTCGCACCCTAACGTCCGTCACTACCGCATACTTACACAGCCTTTTCCCATTTCGGCATCCTTGGCGTCGGTGCTTTCATCCGTCGGGTCGGTCTTCTGCTTGTCGATCTTCTAGGTCCTGTTGCGTCGGTCTTCTGCGCTGTCGATCTTCTGGGGCTCGCGATTTCCCTGTTGATGTTCCGGCGTGTCGTTGAAGTGAGGTAGAACCACATATATATATATATATATATATATATATATATATATATATATATATATATATATATATAATATATATATATATATATATATATAATATATAGTATTAGACTACAGATGCACACTCATGGTCATGTAAATTACACATTTCACAGAGGACTTACATCATTAATTTTTTTGCATGCCTGTGGGTATTACAAAACTACAACAGTTATAATAAAAGCTCAGGCATTACTATTGGATCTGAGAACATAACTCATGTGAGGCAGGGAAATTATTACAAGAAGTGTATCTTGTTTAATGACAAGAAGGTGAAAGACGGGGTTGGGGATCCAACCTAGTTCTGCAGGTTCTTTGGCATAACAGTAAGTTACATTACTGCAGCACAATAATGTAAATAATACTGCAGGGTTTATGAATAATCAGCAACAATGCCCTTAAAACCTCTCCTGTGCATAAGAAGTCATGCTCTTGAAATATGCTAGGTTTACAAGGGGGAATAAGTTATTTTGGTATTCACACTACTTCAGCAGTGATCAGTAAACCTGTTCAGAAATGCAGCTGAAAGCAGTATTTGTCTGGCATCCCCCCTCCCCTTCGCCCATTTATATGAAAATTAGAAGAGCATTGCCAGGTTCTTGAACTAGAGGTCAAAAAGTGAAATATAATAATAGCAGCAGTACTTGCAGCCATAAACTGTAATTTTTGCAGGTTTTTATGTCTGCTTAATTACACTTAGACTATTAACGGCAAAAATAAGAATGTGCAATAATCCATTCTGTGAGTCAGCATGTTCTTGATACACACACAGGTACAGAGCTGTTAGATTTCTTTTTCGGAGAACTGCCTGCCCAGTGAGTGAAATAAGAGTGTGAACAGTTTTAAATTGTGTAAAAAGATTTAATATTAGCTATCCCTTCTGAGCTTGTTAAGTTTAGCATTAGAAGCTCACTTGAGCTCAGCAATAGCTAAGCATACCTTTACCAAAAAGACACAGTTTGATGATTCAACGTAACAGATGATATTGCAAGTGCACTAATGATTTGGGCATCTGGATGCTTGAGAAAATATTAAGTGAGCAGTAATGCATATTTGGATGAAACTCACATACACTAATGGTAGTCAGTTCAGGGGGTATCTCCTTGAGCTCGCAGTACAGTGACCTCACAGATGATAACAATAAACAGACAAGTGCTGGAGTAAAAGTCATATGCATGGGAGATGAAGGCTAGGGACTTTGCTCTTACAATAAAACAAATATTAAATGCCCAGAAAACACACACAAAAAAAATTCTAAACCATGAGAAGTAGCAGTAATCTGGCATTATTAATAATAAAATCCAAACAACTAAGTGTTTTCGCCTTAACACTGTAGGCTTCTTCACTGGGATACACTTTTGAAGAGCAGTTTTCTCACCTCTTTTAAACCGGAATGGGGGAGGTGCCTGACTAAATTTATACGTACTGAAGTCAGTCATTATTCAAGCGTGTCTACATGAAGTGCAATTATATAAACATACACAGAAGCATATGAATGGCTAGCTACAGCAGTACACCACTGGTTACTTTAAAGTTCACTATTTTTGTCTTTGACAAGTGTCAAGAAATTTGGAAAATGAGTTGCATGCTTCAGCTGAAACAGGTGACACTAGTGGTGATTTCAGATAAATGTTGATTAAAACTCTGTGATAAGTAGCAGTGAACAACACCCATAGACTGCTAAAGTTTTACTTCAAATATTTTACTCAACACAGCAAACACCTTGGGTGATTAACATGGGACTTTTCAGAGTACATTGGATCATAACTCTCATCCGCCCAGATTTTTGCAGAATGTCCAGATGTTTGCCTCATATTTTGAAAATGTTCATCATAAAATTTGTGGTTTTCTGGATTTTTTGTGGCAAATCACTGAGGACTGAATTCACCAAATAATGATAGGCATTTGCATTTCAGACTACATATCCTTCAGAAAATGCATGATAACACAATACCTTTTATTCTAGCAACTTTCTAAGTTTCTAACAGCAGTGTTTAAAATTTGCCCCTATTTTTAGGGCTTTGTCCCCCCATTATTTTTATCTTTGTCCAGATTTTTTAGTCCTAAGAGGATGAGAGCTATGCATGGGATATACAACAGTCACAGGCTACTTGACAGCCATATAAAAATACTGACTATGTTCAAAAAAAGTTATGGTTGTTTCAGTAAAAGTTCATTTCCATGATTTCTATTTTTTTGTAAATTTCTAGTTATTTCATTTGGTTTCAAACAACAATAATTATGAAGCAAATCTGAATATTTTATTTATGAATATTTAAGTACTGTCTTCCATACATAGTTAGGCTTCTTTTCCTGTGTGTTAGGTGTATGAGTCACAAGACCATGAAAAATAATATACTGACTGCATGCCATACGTAACACCAGCAGTGGTTTGTAAGTTTTGTGAGATTTCTCCTTTACTGGTATTTATGCAACCACAGATTTGGTGTGCATTGAGTTTTTGCCTTTGCGTGATTCACGCACTTGTTTTTTTTTTGTCTTTTTTTTTCAAATGGAGTTTTAGAAGTGAGACTAAACACACAATGCAATAGTATCTTACTACGATTTAGAGAATGCACAGCCTGCAGACTGCACCCTGATTTGAGGATGAATGTTTTCCTGCAGGGTGTTAATCTACAGGTAATGCCTACTGAAAAATATATCATATCAAGCTACAGTGGAGCTCAGACTGAAAAAACCTAATGGCCGCCATTATTTTACACACACTTAGCAGCTCTTTTCCTGTTTAGCAAGTGTAAAATAAAAAATAAAAAACTTTAAAAAGCCTATGTGTGTGTGTATGTAGTTATGTCTGTTAGTGAATGCATGCATAAAAGCAGAAGATACTGTGTGTGTTTGTGTGTGAGACAGAAAGAGAGTGAAGAGAGAGAGCAATCGAGTGAACCCTGGCAGCAGCAGCAGTTAAGAGATTTGCTTACCTCTCGACCTCTTAGCTCAAGATATCTGGATACCCGTAAAATAATGCATATCTCTTGACCTCTTAGCTCAAGATATCTGGGTAACCCTATAATAGTAAGTGTCTTAGTTCTGGTTTAAGAATTTGGGCTCCAAACCAGTTATTTTACATTAGGAGGGCTGTGGTCTACACTCTTGTGCCAGGAATATGTGGCCTACACCCTTCTAAGGTGGGAAGTATGGTGAAGGCGTATTGTGCCTGTTATTCTAAGTGTCTTTATTCTAGTTTAAGCCCTTAGGTTCCAAACCAGCTACTTTACATTAGGAGCATTTGTGGTCTAAACTCTTGTGGCAGGACAGGATAGCCTATAACCTTTTAAGCTGGAAATTGCTGGTTGAAGGCCTAGTGCGTCTGCTATTCTGAAGTGTCTTAGTTCTGACTTAAGCACTTGGGCTCCAAAACCAGTTGTTTTACATTAGGAAGGTTTGTGGTCTAGACTCTTGTGGCAGGAGAATGCAGCCTACACCCTTCTAAGTTAGGAATTGCTGGTGAATTGCTGCTTTATTTGAACTGTTTTTTGCTGTTGTGACTGTGATTTTATGCACTTTGAATTTCTGGTACTTCTGCATTGTATAGCATAGGCTAGATGAAAGATCTGATGCATCTGTTGCTTCCAACTAACTGTAAGTTCTTGTTTTTGTTCTTATATTGCACTTTTAATTTGTATTTGCATTCTACTATATGTTTGAATTGTCTGAACTGTTTTAGCCACATTTTACTGTATACTGTACTAGTTCAGCTGTAGCATATCCCAGTTTCAGGTTTCTGTTTTTGGGTCTGTTTTGTAACTTCTGAGCTTCAAATTCAAGCCATCTTTGTTGGTGAAGTCCCTTCTGCACTCTTGTGGGAGGTGAGTGCTGTCTGGGTCCCATCTAATGGACGGTGATTGGACTAGAGCTCATAGAGAGCATCCTTATTGGCTAATTTGAGTTAATAAGGTTATTTCTTGTTTTATTTAAGCCCTGTGTTTGCACTTGTTTGCGTGTAGTACACCATTGTGTACTGCCAAATAGCAGTGGTTACCATTGGTGGTTACAGATGCAAAAGCTTTGCTTGTCAAATATTCCCTTAGCACTTTGCTTGTGGTCCCCCAGAGTTTTTTTTGCGGCCTTGCTCTACTGTCAGGCGGAACACTAAGCTTAGCCTCAGGGGTAACAACATACCTCTTTCCACTAGCCATTCCTAAATGCATCCTCTTTTCCTGACAATATTACTTTACCTAACACTATGGATGGACAATTTGCCACTGTTTCTACAGCCAGCTTGGTCAATATGGTCATCCTGAGGCAGTGTAACAACTGCCTTATATTCACAGACAACCCTGTACTCCTAGTCCACACCAACATGTGAGAGATGTAACTATATTAAGAACCTTGACTCTATGCTCTCTCACACACCAGTCAGTATATATGACAATGAGAGAGGTTGTCAGCATGCACACCTCACCTCCTACTCCAACCAAACACACATCACGCATACATACATATGCGGAGGTCCTCACCAGAAACATAGCTAAACACCAGAGACCTCCCAAACATAAACACAAGCACGCATAATACTTCCTCTGCAGAACACAATACACATAATAGTTCATGCACCAGTGTCTCACTTGTCAATCCCTTAAGGCAAAACACAAAAACCAAACATATTAGTCATAGGTGATTCCATCGTGAGACACACAGATGTCCCTCTCACCAGGCTAGATAAGGAAAAGGTCGCTATCCACTGTCTATCATGTGCCAGGGTATGCAATATCACCCATGCACTCAAGTCTCTCAACAACAGGTACTGTTATGATTCCATCATAGTCCACGTTGGTGTGAATGACTTGAGACGTACCTCTGTGGACTTTATGGAGAGCGATATGACTGAGCTCTTGGACTATGTGTCTCAGGCAGGTATACCTCTAGCCTTAAGCAGCATTTTACCTTCACCTAGGATGATGCTTCAATACAGACAGAAGATGATTTACTTCAATAACTGACTTAGTTTCTGCTGTCATTCTAAGGGGATCCAGTATCTGTCAGCCTGGGATAACATGATAGACAGACCTCAATGCTTTGCCACAGATGTTCTTCATCTGTCACCCCTAGGATTTCTTCTACTGGCTAAGGTCACCCCATAGTGCCTTTTTAGGCAGTGTCTCAAGAACAAAATTCTTGATTTAAAAACTCCCTCTAAAAACAACCTCAAAGTTATGCTGCTAAACACTGGGACTCAACATGAAACTGCACTCACTGGAAGCAGTCCTCACCTTGGAAGATGCAGACATTTGTGCAGTCACAGAGACTTGGTTAAAGGCTGTGGAGAGCATCCCAGCCATACTGGGTTACAGCTCCTTCCACACATTCAGACCACACACTAAAGGCATGAAAACTAAAGGAGGTGATGTATCAATATTCATTAAAGATAAATACACCTCCAGATTGGTTAAACAGCATAATTCCCTGCAGATACTTCAGGTGCAATTAACTATTGTTAGGGCACCTATTCAAGTCATTGCTAGATACAGGAACCCCCTCCATGAATCAGAACACCCTCTCTGCCTATTTGGATCTACTCGAGTGTATCACGATACATCCAAACACCATGGTTCTGGGTGACTTTAACTACCCAACCATTGACTGGGTAAATTACTCATGCTCAAAGTCACTTGCCCAAAGGTTCCATGACTTTGTTAACTCCAATGCCCTGGATCAGCTGGTTGACACCCCCACGGGAAGTACTAACATCTTGGATCTGGTGCTTACCAATTTGTGGGACCACTTTAGCACCCCCACTGAGAGGTCTTCCCTGGCGAGATCTGACCATGCATCAGATTAATTTGAAATAACTACCACACCTGCCCCCCCCCAGCAGCAACTAAACTAAAAAATATCTCCAAATCTTTATTAGTCAAGATAATTGAATATCAACATACATCTGATATTGAATGGGTGGCAACTAAAGCACAGATAAGAGGTATCTTCATTCAAAAAGCCTCTTATAAAAAAATTCAACTCAGAGAAGAACAAACTCTAGAGTCTAAAATTAAAATACTAGACCAAGAACTAATGCAGAATCATAACTTACAAACAGAAACAGAACTTTTAAAATGTCAGAAAGATCTCTTTCTGATCCAAAATAATAGATTGACATTTCATGAGACGAAAATACTGGCAAGATATGCTAACCATATCCAAACTCCATCAAGGGCTTTAGCAAGAATTATTAACCAATCCAAATCACCCTCTCAAATTCCGGAATTATATTACAAAAGCAAAATATATATGAAATCTAATGATATTATTAACATTTTTTAATTGATATACACACAAATGTATGGAGATCAAGGTGAATCAACTACAAACAAAAATTATAATGACTTCCTACAAAGAATTAACCTCCCAAAAATAGACGAGAATCTACAGAGAGATTTAATACAACCAATTTCTATGGAGGAAATAACATCAACAATTAAAAATGTGAAATCCCACAAAGCTCCGGGCCCAGATGGCCTCACAGCAGAATTTTATAAAACTTTTTGCAATACTATTGCTAAAATACTTTCATATACATTAAATTATATAATTAATAACAAAATCAATGACTTACACTTTAATGCATCCAAAACAATCCTTATACCCAAAGAAAATTTGGATCTTCAAAACCCAGACAATCACTTTTAAACATTGATACTAAAATCCTGAATTCTATTTTAGCTACCAGACTGAAGAAAATAATGAATTTAATCATTTCCAATGAACAAACTGGCTTCTTAACTTCTAGGTAAGCCAGTGACAACACCTTAACACTCCATACTTTAATCTTTTATGCCAATCAAAGAAATTTAAATATGTATGCACTTATTATTGATGCACAAAAGGCCTTGATAGAGTTAACATAAAATTTCTATTTAACACCTTACCTTATTTTAATATACCCCAAGAATTCATCTTAACATTACAAAAAATATATAATAACCCCTATACAACTTTATATATAAATAAAGTGTTTTCTAAAAGAATACAAATTAGGAATGGTACCCGACAAGGATGTCCTCTATCCCCCTACTATTTAATCTATATCTAGAACCTTTATTTCTACATATTAAACAAAATGTATACCATAATGCCCCAATAATTTACGGTACCAAGATCTCTATGGCAGCTCTTGCAGATGATCTTAATATATATTGTACAACACCTGTTTCTGATACCAAAAAAATACTATCTGCTCTCGAGGACTTTGCATTAATATCAAACTATAAAATAAACCTTAAAAAAAAACAATATATTTCCTTTGAAAATGCCTAAACCCTTTTTACTTCTACCTTTGATAGGACAAGTAAAATCTGAAGAAAAGATTATATATTTAGGAAGCGCATTCTCCACAGACAACAAGGATTTTTATCTCAACAATGTTAAACTAAATTGGGAACACATTTTATCTGATCTAAGGAGCTGGAATAACCTGAAATTACCTCCATTAGCAAAGGTCTCAATTATTAAAATGAATGTTCTACCCAGATTATTATATATCTTTAGATCTACTCAAGTGTTAATCCCCAAGAAGTTTTTTTAAACAAATTCACATTGAACTTGCAAAATTTATATGGGAACCAATGAAAACTAGAATATCATGCGATAATTTGATGACCCCAAAAATAGAGGTGGTTTAGATTTACCCGACTTTGAAAAATATTACTTAATTATAAATGCCAATAGAATTATAAGAATAGCTAATTATGTCATACAAAATAATAAATGGTCCCCAAACTGGTTAAAACTGGGTTATAAACATGTCGAGCATCTGAATATGAATCCCAAAGCTTTACCTTTTCTAAACAGAGATATCATTAAATCATATGCTCTAATGGAACACATTAAAATCTATATAACATTAATACAAAATCTTTTTAGATCAGTAAATCTCTTTCAATATATGATGATCTTACAACCCTTTCATAGAAACCCTAACCTGAGAATTAATAATCAACTTATAAACTTAAAAAACTTCCCACTTATAATCAACTTAACTCTACAAGATATATACCCATATTTGAATTATTCTGCTCATGATCTAAGACAGGAAATGAATCTTCCCAAATCATATCTAGTGATGTTGAGGCAGATTAAAGCATTATCTTCAAGCTATTTTAAAAACTTAACTATTAATAAAGAGGACTTAACGACATGTACCTCAATATGGCAAGCCCTATCACAAACTACCAAACATATAACATCCACATATAAACTTATAAAAGACTTCAAATATCAAGACCATCTTATCGTATCAAATTATTGGAAAGGTAAACTACCATTGGTTGAAGAGAGTAAATTAATAAATGCAATTAAATTAACAGTAAAATCAATCTCCCTTCAAAAGTTAGCATTCACCCAAATCATGATATTCAATAATGCCTACTACACACGTCTTAGCTTGTATAAATTTAACTCCAAAAATTCTCCTAAGTGCCCATATTGTAAAGATGAAACTGCTGACCTCTTACATATGTTCTGGAGCTGTAAATGTATATATAAACATTGGAATTCCCTAAAACTACAACTACAAAAGATGGGGTATCAAAATTCAACGCTTTCTTGGGAATTTATGATATTACATATCCCTCCATATAATCTATCTAGATCCCAGATGATCATACTTATGAATATTTTCCTGCTAATGAAGCTCTACATAGCTACAAATTGGTTGAACCCATCTCAAACTTCTTGGGACAATTTTAAGATCTTAACGATAAAACATATATTAGCCCACAAATATGTTATCAATAACCAAAGTAAACATCTAAAAAATCTGAAGATTTGGGAACAAATTTTCAATATTATATTAGCTTAATACACCGAACACAGGAAACTCCATTGTTATTTATAGTATAAAATCTAACCTTATTAGGAACCATATTATTACATGAAACTATCTTTACAGATAAGAATTCTTTATAGGTATGTTATTTAACTGTGGAAGCATTCATGTAAATAATGTATATATGTTGCTAGAATATTGATAGAAGATTTGTTTGGAAATTACCTCTGTATTTCTCTGTCAAATATATGTACGAATAAGTAAAAAATAATAAAGAACTATTATTGAAAAAATATATATATATCTCCAAAGCAGATTATAACCTCTTATGGGATGGTATAAATAGCTTCACTGCACCTCCCCCTCAGATGGAACTGGCAACTATGCTGAGTTCTACACCAATGCTTTATACAAAAATCTGTATAACTGCATTGACTTGGCCATACCTGACAGGACCAAAAAAAGCTCCTCAAGGAAGAGCAAACCTACCTGGTGGACAACTGCCATTAACAGGCTTTACAATAAGAGGAAGAAATTGCTGTCTAAGACTAAGAGGGAGTGAGCCCTAAACTGGAAACACTCCCTCTTCAGCTTAAACAAGCAAATAAGTCTTCATGTGAAGTCCTCCAAAGTAAACTACAAATCCAAATTAGCTTCCTCAAATAAGGGCAGCCATAAAGCATTCTTTAGTTCATTCATAACCTAAAAGGAAAGGCCCAGATTGGTGCCGCACTGGTAGTTAATGATACCCCATATACTGAGTGTGTGGATGTAGCTAACCTGTTGGCCAATAGGTTCTGTGAATTCTTCACTCCCCTGTCCCTGCCACACGTACCCCATGATATCTCTACCACCTGTTCCTTACCTTGCATCTCTAAAGAGCAGGTCATAAACACCCTCTCTAAGGCCAAAAACACAGCATCTATGGGATCTGATAACATCCCAGGCTATGTCCTACTTGGGCTCCAGAAAGAATTAGCAACACCATTAGGTATTATTTTCAGTCAAAGTCTAAGCACCGGCTTTGTCCCAGCTGAATGGAAAATGACCACTGTTATTCCCTTGCACAAAGGTGGTGCCTCCACTGACCCTGGGAACTGTAGACCTATTAGCCTGACTACTCTTATCTGCAAGGCCATGGAGTGAATCAACATGGACCTTATCAAGAAAGATATAGGTAACCTCCAAACACTTGACCCTACTCAGTTTGGATTTGTCAAAGTGAGATCATGCCTGTTAAACCTGGTGGACTTCTTTGAGACAGACACTAAGGCCGTGGACAAGGGGAAATTTGTGCATACAGCCTACCTAGACTTAGCAAAGGCATTTGACACTATCCCCCACTCAGGCATCTTTGGAAAACTCACCCAGCTAGGTATCAACCCCTTATATCGTTATATGGGTCGCTAATTGTCTCACTGATAGAACCCATATATTCAAAATAGGGAAATCCACCTCCAACAGCAGACCTGCAACCAGTGGTGTTCTACAGGGATCAGTCCTGGGATCTCTACTGTTTGGAATCTATTTTTCCAAAGTACAAGCAAAAACTAAAGGTCTGTGGCTGACAAAGTTTGCTGATGACTGTAAACAGAGAGCAGTCATAGGATCTCCAAATGATGTCAACATCCTACAAGAGGGTCTTGCACAAACAAATGATTAGTGCCAAAGTCATTAACCATATTAATTATACTGCAAACAATGTTCAGTGACACGCTTGCATAATTTATTTTACTTTACCCATTGGCAGGGTACTGCCAATGCTATTTGTTTACATGTTAAACTTCTTCCTACTTTTCCTCTGTTTACTTTTTTTGAGGGTTTGATGGGAGATAATAATAAATAAAAATCCTGGAACAAGCTTCCACTATTCTGTACTCAGTGATAAGCATGTTTTGCACCCTGTGTCTTCTCCTTTTTTTCCAAAAGAAGATAAGACAATGACATCCTTATAAAAATAATTTTTCATCTGACTCAGTTTCCATTTTATGCTAAGAGGATATTTTTATTCTTGCCATCACTCTGACCAGCATGCCTCCTTTTTGACATTGTGATATTTTAATTATCTTTGACAAATCTTTATAAAGGTTATTAGCATTCTTCTCTTTCTTGTTGCATTATCCAGTTTTTGTTGGTGAACCAGAAGACTGCAAAACGTTTTGATGACCACCTTTCAGTATCATTATGAAATCTACTGAGACCTTTCTTTAAACTGTGTTAAGTAAAAATGAGGCAAAGTGTTTTTTTTTTTTTTTTTACAGACGCATAAAATGTTCAGGATATACACAATCAGACACAGTCACCATCTTCCCGACATGTTATTCAGTTATTTCAGTCATGGCATCCAATGAGATTTAGTGCAATTAAATCAATCAGGCATTTTGGGATGCAGAATGACAGGGGAAGACATTAACACATATGAAGAATGATAAAACAGGCAAAGTAATAGCCAGAACCCTGTCTAGTGGTTTAAAGTTGATTGTACCATATACCATAGACATGCATGACACAGTGTCATAATGGCTGTGTATAGCTCAGTTATAGAGGCTGTCATCTGAAATACTGACCATAGTCTGGAAAGCTATGCTTCCAGGAGAGTAAAACTGTGGTAAGGACAGTTCACGAGCTGGCATGATATCTGCCCCAAAATGCTAGGAAAATGAGACAGTAGAACATGCTGGGAATATATTGCACAGACTAGACTAGAGAATGGGGGCAGGCAGAAACATTGTATCACTTCAAAGGCAGGCAGAAACATTGTATCACTTCAAAGGCAGGCAGAAACATTGTATCACTTTAAAATCTCAGGTAGGACGTTGGATGATAACAACTTTTAAAAGAACAGCTGTGTGCATAATTCTAAACTTCCTATATCGAGAATCACAGAAAAATGTCAAACAATCAGGGTTATGTTCTAAATATCAGCACAAGTCAGTTGAACATTTTTATTATGAGTAAAGTTAGGTTATTATACTTTTTGTAGAAAAGGTTTACCATTAAATCTTCATGATGATGATCTGCCACACAGACATTTGTCATATAACAGGCAGAATATAATATAATTCACTTGCTTTTGTTAGCAACTGAACACTAAGCAGTTCTAACAGAGGTCCCAGGGAAAAAGCTCCAAACAAAGTCGTGCATCAGATGTATGAAACAGACAGTAAATGTATACACTACAGTGAAACAACGTGTAGAATGAAAAAACCAAAACAGCCGCATCAACAAACAGCTCCCTATTAAAATGTCAGCACTCAAAATACTGAGTGCCGAAAAGTTGAAAAAAAAAGACCAAACTTGCTGAAGAACAGCAAATCTTTACCATCTCTCTTCTCCTTTAAACTTCTTTTTTGCAGGGGACAAGCCTCCCACACCCCCAGACTTATATATACATACTCCAATATCACTATACCTCTGAGAAAAAGGAATATTCTAATATACGGCCATCTCAGACTTGATAGATGTAAGTCTGTTTTTTTGGCCATTCAGTCTCTGTGTTTCAGGACTCACTCTAATGGGTCCAGACATTTCCAATAGTTACCATTTAAACACATGCCAGTTCATGCATCAGCATGTCTTTGAGACATCTTAAAAAAAGGTACAGTTATATGTAAGTATACATGCCATAATAAGTTATTTGAAGAGTAATCACTGTAACTATAAATTCTGCAGCTTCTGTATAGCCCTAGTCACTACTTAGACCAAAAAGGACAATGCTTTCTAATGGGCATCAGCTGTTAAATTGTCGTTTTTGTTTCTTAGAAGTAGTGGGGATGAATGAAATTTGGGAGACTGGACACACTTTTTAAATGCAAGAAAGTATCTGTGAAGACACCAGAGGGCAACATGCACAAATGGAGAACTTGCATTTTAGGATCAAAAATTTGCATGGGCCCTGTTCCCAGACAATTCATTTCAGCAAGCTGTTTGCTCGTATGTCAGTATTTAATTCACAGTTGCTAGGGTTAGAAAAATCTACCACTTTAAGCGGATACTTATTAATGACAAATGTCTATTTGTAGTAAAATCTAGCAGATTGCTAAAAGCATTTCCGGATGGGATTAAATAAAAATTACAAGAGACATGGCATTGCCCAACAAATCTGGTAATGCAGATAAATCCCCCGTTTTAGTTCTTTTAGCTGTTATTTTAACAGTCATTCATTTGGTTCTAACTGACACTAAGCTGTGGATATTAATGTAATTCACAAGGATAAAGATCTAGAAAATGAACTGAATTACAGTGGGCAGTAAAATGCAGCAGACTAACTCTGCAATGGTGTATTTTGCAAAAGGTGAGAGCTGGTCTCTGAAGTGTGACTTGAAGTATATTTTAGGCAAGGGGAACTTTTACGCATCAGATTTGGTTGTAGTTAAGTAAGAGAAAAGATGTAACCTTCATCAACTAACTTACACAAGTACAAGAAAAAAATCAAAATGAGACAATGTATATTGTGTTGATTAATATTATTTTATGTGAAACTGGTTCAATCGATTAATATTTTGACTCAGTGTTCAGTACATGTCACAGGAAGCTGTGAGTGCTAGACTGATTTTTTTATATTTTTTGGCATTTAAAAGAAGAAGAGTCATCCCAGACAAAGCCAATTTCAGAGCTCTGGGAAGAAAACAAAAGTTCAGTATCAATGCACCATTCAAAGGGAAACAGATATTATATGTAGTACAGGCATTACAAGAAATAAACTTCTTTCTCCCAGTCTGCCTGTATCTCCTATCCCCATGGCCGTGTGGTGCTGATCCTTAGTTAGGCTCACTGTTTCTGAAAATCTGCTTGAATTGTTGTATACAACCTATCACTGGCCCCTTCTCTAACCTACAGACCTGTCTGACTTGTTCAGAATAGAACTGGTACGCACAGCACGGAAATACCTCAGGCACTGGAAGTTCAGACTTTATTCACCCAGAAAATCCTTTAATTTTTAATGTTTTATATGACCTATCACTGGCCCCTTTACTAACCTGCATACCTGTCTGAGTTGTTTGGAATAAAACTGGTATGCACAGCATTGAAATACAATGGGCACTGGAAGTTCAGACTTTATTCACCCAGAAAATCCTTTAATTTGTAATGTATGTACAACTTGCAGTTCTTCTTTGTTTTTTATACTGTATCCCATCCTGTTTAACTGTGCTGGCTCCTTGTACATCACTACTCTGTTCTCTCACCCCTCTCTCCTTTTCTTTCTGCTACAGACTTTCTCAGCCTCTGAATTATACTGCCTAAGTAGCATATATTTCTTTGCTAATCATTAGAATTCTGTATATCTTTCCTACAACTTACACACCTCCACTTACCACCCTGTAGTTAAGTAGCTTTGATCTTTCTCTTCCTTTTATTCCCCCATTTTCTTTACCTCTAGCCCTATGTTTTTCTCCTTGCTTACCCTTACTACCTCAGCCTAAAACAGACACCACACCCTTGCCTGTATTATTGACATAATATTTCCTACAGTTATTTTCTTCTTAACCTTCCTTGTAACTTACCTGATTGTGTTTTTAGCACACTACCTGACCAAGTTCAGTGCACTCTGTTCACCCTCACTTCTCTTGGGGTCACTCCACTCCCCTACCCTGCCCCCATTCACACCCACCTCTACTCCAATTACATTTATATTTACTTTAACTCTTCCCCTTCAACTTTGCATCCAATCACACAATACCACTTATCTTCTATCAAATTACACCACACCCATCTGTTAACTATACACCCTATAAGCTTATCTTCTACAACCATATCCATAGTTCCTCACAGTATATACCCCATACAACCTCTTTCACACTACATTCCCCACACTTTTCAATCACCCTATTTAATTCACTATTATGATCTACCATAAACCTACCATACTCCTCCTCACTGCCCTTACCTTATCTCTCTGATCTATTACACATATCACTCAAACCCCAAAACGTTTTCATAATAGACAAATCTACCACAACCTATACCTCACTAAAAAATTAAACGGATAGCTTCTCTAACATATCATCCATCTTCTATGAATCTAGCATACTATTACCTACTAAATACATAATTCAACAAACCTCTTTTTAAAACTAAGGCATTTAATAAAATCTACCCTCCTCAATGACCATTTTATTCTCTACTCCAAGTTAACCCAGTGTGGAGACATCCATCCAAACTCAAGTTCTACTTCTAATCCCACTTCTTTTAAAACTTCTTCCCTTAAAAATCTATTTTTAGTTATTCTTAATCCATGCAGTATTTGCAGCAAAATTACAGAGTTCCACACATGGCTATCTCAGTACTTCCCTCACATACTTGCAATCACTGAAACATGGCTTAAGCCCCACATCAAAGATACACAACTGCTCCCACCAGGCTATAACATAATAAGAGCAGACTAAACTCATAATAAAGGGGGAGGGGTGACTTTAGTCTATCCCAGCTTACTTATTATACTACCATATCTCAAATCCATTCCCTCTTTTGGTACTGCTGAAATTTGTAAAAATGACTAATTTGGGAGACAGTGTAGGACAAAGAATTACAGAATGTTTAGATTTAACAACAGTGTTCTGATAATTTGTAGTGTATATGCAAAGTACATAACAAGTAGAATTGTGCACTTACCCATAACAGTAGATGTTTGAATTTCTCACCACTATAACAGCCTTTACGCAAATTGACCAGATTCACTATGCTTTGCCTTCCTCCCACACATTCATTCTAACTACAAATTGGCCAATTCAAGGAGGAAAATCAGTAGAGAGTGAATCTTTCCTCAAGACTTTCTTGCTCTTACAGAGAGAGAGAGAAAGGAGCCTAGGAGTTCTGAACTAACACAATGTAATAACTATATATAAATATATAACTATATATACATATATATATATATATATATATATATATACACACACACACACACACACACACACACACACACACACACACACACACACACACACACACATACACACACACACATACATATATATATGTGTGTTTGTTTATATTTATATGACGGTTCCAGAAAGTGTTTGAGAATGGTCCTAGAAAAGCTTTTTCCTGGACCTGGAAAAGGAATCCACTTTGCAATGCTTTGTAAAGGTGTATAAAGAGGGCTATATAGCAGCCTCTGGAATATTTCTAGACTACACTCCTTTCCAGTATGCCATTGAAGATAAGGGTCTAGTAGAATGTGCCTTAATACTGTCTAGACCCAATTTACAATGGTGGCTATAGCAAAAAGAAATAGCTGAGGGCAACCACTTTAAAACTGTCTGTTAAGATGCAGGATGTTCCTTTCTTATCACATAATAAGACATAAACAGCTAATCAGCTTTCCTAAAGGACTTGGCTGTGTCAAAACAGTACTTGAGCTGCCTATGTATTTCTGGAGTATGTAGAATCCTTTCTCCCTGTTGAAGATTGATAGCTTTATTAAAGGTAAACTCTGAAATAACTTTCTGCATAAAAGAGGGGTTGGTTCTTAGTGTCCCCATCCTTGTGGAATATCATACAGGTGTACCCTACCATGAGAGCTTGGATCTCATATATTCCTCTTGCAGACGTCAGTGCAATTAGAAGTATAATTTTACAAGTCATGAACCTGAAGACAGACTAATGATCTAGTTAAAAAAGAGACAGTTTTTCAACTTTTTCAACATAAAGAAACTTGTTTACAAGGCGGTCCCAGGTGTAAAACTCCCTTTAGAAACTGTTTTATCACAAACATAGAAGAAAGACGATGATCTATCTGCCGACATGCTGATATGGCCACAAGCTGAACCTTTATGGAAGACTAAGCAAGGCCAGAGGATAGTAATTCTCACGAACATTCAGCACCAGTGGAACAAAATCCCTGATGGGATGATGGTTATTGGGTAGGTACCAATGAGAAAATCTCTTCCATTTGCCAATATAAGACTTTCTAGTTTCAGATTTTCATTTCTCCTTTAGTACCTGTTGCATGACTTCATGAATTAAGTGCATAAAAGATATAACAAATGAATCACCCAGGCAGTCGGCTGTCAAAGATGTTTGAGACTGGAGTGTATCAATCTTACCATGTCTTGTGTGAGTAGGTACAATCTGTGAGGAAGATCTGAGTAATTGACCTTGGCCAGTTCCATGAGAAGGGAGAATCAATGTTGTCTGGGTCAAAACGGTGTCCCCACACTTAGTTTTAGAGAGTCCTCCTGAATCTTCAGAATTATTCTTGACAACAGTGCAAAGGACAGAAAGGGTGTAAAGCATGAAGGAAAATTCCCGTCCATTGGAATGAAAAAGGATCTGCTCTCCAGGCTTGCTAGCAAGAAGCCCAGGTGAACAATTCACTTAATTCCCTGTTTGGAAAAGAGGCAAACAGATCTATTTGAGGTGTTCCCAGCAATTGGATCAATTCCTGGAAGACTCCCTTCACACAATTTCCATTCATGAGGGTCTGTCCCATTGCTGTTTAGCTTGTCTACTATTACATTTTGCTCTGATGGAATGTAAGATGCTTGGATGCTTAAAAAATTCCATAAAGCTACCTTCCAAGTTATTATGGCCAGCCTGTACAAAGGGTAAGATCTGGTACCTGCCTTGCTTGTTTATTTTCCACATCACACATATAGCATTATCTGTTATCACCTGCAGAGGTTCTGGGGTCCACATATGACAAAGAGATTTCAAAGTGTGGATGATAGCCAACTTCTCTTTGGCATTTATTTACTATGGTCTGTCTGAGAAATTCCACAGGCTTTGTACCTTTACCCTCTTGAAAACTCTCCAAGCAAAATCTCAGGCATCTGTGGTCAGAGATTGGCTTGCAGTCTGAGGAGAGAAGGGGAGACCTGGCTTTATCTGTATTTGATGTCTCCACCAATGCAGGTCTTTCCTTACAAAGGTCAAAACTTGAATTTGATATTACAGACAATGCAAATACTGGGTCCATGTATTTTTTATGAAACCACTGAATCTTTCTCAAATGTAACATGGCTAGGGGAATCATGACATTCATAGAACTCATGAACCCTAGGATTCTAAGAAATTGTCTTGTAGAGGTCTGAGACTGACTGCAGAAGTTCAGGAAAGTTTCCATATAGTACACATTCTCTTGTGTCAAAAAATCTTTTTGCTGAGCAGTGCCTAGAAGGCATCTAAGCAACACACGCCTGTGTGACAGTCAGTGAGGATTTTTGTAAATTTATCTGGAACCCTATATTGTGCAGCACAGACATAACCCAAACTAAGGAATCTTGACATCTAGGAGAAGATTGTAAAAATAGATAAATTGTTTGAATAATGGAATGTGTGAATGCCATTCAGTCTGCACTGAGCTATGACTGGGGATAGACTTTTTTAATATCCTTGGAGCTGCAGAAAACCCAAATGGTAATGCACAGAACTAAAAATGTGACCCAGAGACAAAAAAAATCTGAGAAATTTCTTAACGCCTACAGCTATGGGAACATGATAAGCATCTTTAGGTATAATCTTATCGTAAGACTTAGAGGTGGAATAAGAAGTAACAGACTCTAAAGGGTCGACATTTTGAATTGTGGTACTTTCACAAACAGGTTTAGAAAGGAAAGCTCTAGTACAGGTCTCCAAAAAGGCTCTTTCTTTGGTACCAGAAACATTCTGGATTAGAAATCTTTCCCTTTTCATTTAAAGGTACTGGTTCTATGACTCCTAGGATGTGTGAATCCTGATGTACCAAAGGAAACAATTCTATTTGGTTCAGAGGATGGGGAGGCATTCCTCTGAAAGGAGATTTTCATATCCAGTGCAAAACGTAACCCTCCTGAACCACCCTTAGCAACCAAGAGTCTGACACAATCTTTAGGCAAAGGGGAATGTTAAAACAAAGTTTCTGGGACAAATTTGTATCAATGTGGACTGTAGGCATACCTCTCAACTGTACATATTTTCACAGATTGTCCAGATTTTTGCATCATAATTTTGGATTATTCCTCTTAAAAATTGCATTTTTTGACATATCACTGGGTTGATATAAGGATTAAAGTCACTAAATAATGCCATGTATTTGAGTTTCAGACATCATATCCTCCAGAAAATGCATACTAACATAAATCCTGTTATCCTAGTAACTTTCTAAGTCGATATGAGCAATATTTAAAACGTGTCCCTACTTTTGGGCCTGTGTCCCACCATTTTGTTATTTCTTTGTCTAGATTTCATAAGCTCATGAGGGTGAGAGGTATGACTGGAGGAGTGGGAAAGGAGGGGGAAAAAGAATACTGGGACAGTCATTATGAACTGTTAACCTATCCACCTTTCTGAAATCACCCATTTTTTTCTGATTACTATTCCTGTTTGGCTCTTTTCATCCCTTTTTGCCAAAATATGTCAAGGATTGCTTGTTTTTTCTAAAAGTAGAAGGAAATCTGAAAGATTTATACTGGTGAACATGAAACATCTTAGACACTCCTTGCATTAATTTCCCTCTTTCATCAAATTGTTCTAGAACCAGGGTTGCAGACTTGCCACACAATACCTCTTTATCTAAAGTAGCATCTGAAATTTTAGACTTTACCTCACCAGCGTCCAGGCATGTCTCTTCAAAACTGTAGCAGCAGCAATTTCCCTAGACACAGTATCTGCACAATCATATACACTCTTCAAAGCATGCTTATATACCTGAGAAAGGGTTGAAATAATAGGATTTAAGAAAGACTTGCAGAAAACTCTCTCGGACTGTCCATATAATGTTGCATAAACTTCCACATGTTTGCCTGATAACTGAGAATTCTAAAAACTAAAGTGGAAGAAGAAAAATAAAGTCAAACACTCATCATAATGACAGATATGTGATGTCTGTTTCCTTCCTTCTTCAACTGATGGGTTTCAGATATGACCTTGGATTCGACATCAGCCACTTTTCCAGACATAACATCTATAGCTCATGCTCCTCCTCTTACCCATAATTCTCTGTCCCCAACATACGTTCAGATCAAATTTGCCTGTAATTCCATGAAAAAGCAAATACACTTTATATATGTAAATATCTATTATTACAGAATGAATGGCAAAGGACCACAGGACTGACTGAATAAAACTGCTGTGGAGCTGCAAGAGTATGTAATCCTGTATAAATGGTAAGCTATACAGTCACACCAAAGACCAAAATAGAGGGAGGGAAGTTGCAAAAGGACATAAACAGACAACACAACTTTATTGATATGGTAAGTACATAATTTTTGTATCTGCTGTCTTTACATCCATTCCTAAACAGAAGGGACAGAGTCCCCAATTATGTAGCTCCACGGGTGGTTTCATAGAAGGATGCTCTGGAGGATGCCAGAACCAAAAGCCACCCTGTGTCTGGAAAACAAATCCCGTTTGTATTGGGAAATGAAGTTATGGATGTTAGATTAGTTAGGAGTAGCAGCACAAATGTCATCAATCAAGGCCGCAGCAAAGAAGACTGAAGAAGTGGAAACAGATCTTGTTCAGTGCACTTCTATTGGTTTCGTAGAGTAAAACCTTTATTCTTATATGCATGGGAGATATAGCTAGTCAACCATCTTGCTATGGTATCCTTTGAAATACCCTGATCCATCTTGACTTTAAAAAATGAAACACACGTGGTCGAACTTCCTGAAAGCTTTGGCTTGATGAGGCAAGAAGCATAATTGTCTGTGCACATTCAATAAATTAATTCTTTATTCAAAAAATTTGGGAAGAAGACTGGTAGATTAATATTTTGACTGAGTGAAGTCTGAGTAGCTACTTTAGGTGCAAAAAGATGGGTTGGTGTTTAAAGAAACCCTGTCCTTGTGAAAGATAATATATGGAGGTTAGAAAGACAGGGCTTGGAGCTTGGATAGTCTTCTACTTGAGGAAATGGCTACCAGTAAGTTTTGCAAGTCAGAAATTTTAAGTCCACCTTGGCAGCAATTTCAAATGGAACTTGGGTCAAGGCTTGTTTTAAGTCAGTTATGCTCCAAGAAGGAGTAAGATCCCTGAATAAGGGTCTAAAAATGCACCTGTCAGAAAAGCTTTACGCAACTTGAGTGAGGCTAAGGAAGTGTTATTCTCTCTAATATGAAGGTGTGAAATTGCCTCAGCCGAACTTTGCTAGTTGAATACCTAGCTCCATTATGGAAAATGAAAGCAAGGAAACCTAATACTGCTGATTTAGGGGCTGAAAGGGGATCTAAATTCCTCTGAGAAGCTCAAATAAAAAATCTTTTTCATATACTGTGTAAACCTTCCTACGGGACCACTTAGGAGGAAAGCCTGGACTGATTAGCCATTACTGGAAGTGGAATAATCATGGAGCTAGTTTTAGGGCTTTTCTGGGTGAAGAATCCCAGTCAGATAAGATAGAATAACTGGATTTGGGACAAACACCCAAGGAACGCGTACCAGATGAGGCCAAAGAAAGGGAAACCACACCCGTTGAGACCAGAAGGGGGCAATGAGGATAACCATGATCTGTTGTAATGTTTTCTGCAGGAATTTTGGGATTTGGGGGGTTGTTGGGAAAGCATACTGGAGACTGGAAGACCAATTGTGAATTAAAGCATTTCTTGGGAACTTCCTCTTTTGGGGAATCAGAACAAAGAACCTGCTGCATTTGGAATTATTGGAAGATGCATGAAGACTGAGCATGCCGGGCTGCACTGGTGAAAGATTTGTGTCACCACTGTTGGAATGAGAGACAACTCATGGGGTAGAAGAACAAATCTGCTCAACCTGCCCACTAGAATGTTGAATTCCCCGGTATGTGGATTGGTATTAGAAAGTAGTTGGAAGATATTACCAACTGTCATACTCACATTGTTTCTCAACCCAGTGAGTAGGAGCATGTTCCCCCTTGTTTGTTGATATACCAGACAACTGAAAGAGTCTTGGTCTGGATAGAAAACACTCTAGAGGAAGGACATCCTGAAGGATTTGCAATACTAGGGGGACTGCCTTCATCTCTAAGATACTGATGTGAAAATTGGCTTTGGATGGGGACTACATGCCTTGGACCATCTTTCCCATGAAATTCCCCCCCTACTGGAAAGCATCCATGGACACTCTGGCTTTTGGAGATGAAGGAACAAAGGGATTGTCCTAGAACTCCTCTGGAGAATGAATTCACCAAGTTATATGTTCTCTACAGATTTCTAAGTGGATTGGAAAGGACATGGGTTGGGACCTGACAGACCACTGAATTGCTAGCATCCAATGTAATACTCTCATAAAATAGCTTGACAAGAGGAAAAATGTAATGGAGGCTACCATTAATCCTAGAAGCTGTAGGAATATTCTGGCAAGTGGCATCTGATGGGAAAGGAGCTGTAGGGTTTGATTTTGTAGGGAGGATAACCTTTTCTACAGTAAACTTACAATTAGAATGGTCATGTCCTAGTATGCTCCTATGAACTCCAGAATCTGCACTGGGGAAAAGTGTGATTTGTCCTGGTTCACTGTGATGTGTAGGTGGGAGCATAGCTGAAGCAAATAGTTTTTGGCCCAGACTAGCAGAGACATGGTAGAGGAATATCAGAAATCCTTGCAGTTAGAAATAAGCTTTAACCACTGGGATATGAATTTGGTGAAACCTCACTGGGACTGTAGTGAGGTCAAAGGACAGGGCTCTGAACTGAAAGTGACTGGCCACCAGCCAGAAGCAAAATAATCTTATAGGTTCATAGGTTCATAGATAGGTACTAGGCTATTGGCCCTAGGGCCTATATACCCTGGCTTTTGCCACCCAAGAAAATTATTTTTCTGTGCCCCTGTCAAGCAGAGCCACAGAAGTGATCCACAGGGTGAATTTCCTATCTCCCATTCAATCATCAAGATTTTTCTTGAAGAGTGCTAATGAGGAGCTTTGTTTGATATAGATAGGTAGTTTGTTCCAGAGTATGGGAAGTCTCTGAGATAGGAATCTATCCTTCCATCATGTTCTGTTTATTGTGGTGACAAGGTTTAGGTCCCTAGACCGTGTAGCTCGGAGGGATTAGGATTTCTTTATGCGGAGCATGCCCAACAGCTCTGGGTTTGACATAGCTTTGTATGTTAGGCAGAGATCGCCTCTGAGTAGGCGATATCCAACAGAGTAAAGCTGGAGTTTTTTGACATGGTCTGCGTCGGGCATCTGTTTGAAGCCGGTAATCCTCTTTGTGAGGTATTTCTGTGGCCTTTCCAGTTGTTTTAGATGTCTTGTGAGGTACATATCAAAAAGGGTGTTGTACTCTATAATGGGTCAAATGAGTGATGAGTAGAAGGGAACAATGACCTCTTTTTTGCTGGATGAGAAATCTTTTGTGATGAGGTGTGCCACACAGAAGGATTTCCTGACTACTGTGGCAATGTGATTATCAAAGGAGAGACTACTGTCCACCTGTGTCCCAAGGTCTCTTATCACACTTTTGGTGTTAAGTAGTCTACCGCCTATGTGGTAGTTCATGGGTACAGAGTTTTTACCAAAAGGGATGACAATGCACTTTTTGGCATTGAGCTTGAGGCCATGGCTTTGACACCAGGCATCTGTCTCAGTGAGGCCCTTTTGTAAGATGTCCACATCATTAAGAGATTTGATTATGGCTCCTAGTTTGCAGTCATCTTCAAACTTTGCTAACCAAAGACCTTCTGTGTTATCCTGTACTTCAGAGAAGTAGATACCAAACAGGAGAGGACCTAGGACTGAACCCTGTGGTACTCCACTTGTCACTGGTCTGAAGTTGGATTTAGAGTCTGCTACTTTCACAGTGTGGGTTCGGTCAGTGAGTCAGCTGGCAACCCATCTTGTGACAGAGGGATTTATACCTAGTTTAGTGAGTTTGTCTATAATTCCAGAGAGGGGGATGGTGTCAAAAGCCTTGGCGAGATCTAGATAGGCTGTGTGTACCACCTTACACTCATCTACAGCTTTGGTGACCGCTTCAAAGAAGTCTATCAGGTTTAGGAGATATGATCTGCCTTTTACAAACCCGAACTGGGTAGGGTCCAGAGTTTGGAGATTACCAATGTCATTGTTTATAAGTTCCAAGATGATATGCTCCATAGCCTCGCAGACCAGGCTCATCAGGCTAATGGGGAGGTAGTTCCCAGGGTCCGTGGTGGCTCCCCTTTTGTGGAGTGGGATAACTTTTGCTGTGAGCCATTCAGTGGGCACAAAGCCTGAGGTGAGGCTATGATTGAACAAGGTACTTTGGTGGGGTGCCAGTTCGTTCTGTAGTTCATATAGAAAGTAGCCTGGGATGTTGTCAGGTCCCATGGATGCTGTGTTCTTGGCTTTGGAGAGTGTGTTTTTTTACCTGTGCAGCCATGATTACAGGTACTTTGCATTCTTCTGGTATAGAGATGGGCCCTTTAGGGGATGAGAGAGGGGTAAAGTTAGCACTGAACCTATCTGCCAGGATGTTGGCAATATCAGTTGGTTCTGTATATTTAGTGCCATTGTGCTGTAACTCAGAGCAGATCTGAGTGTTGCCATTGAGATTCTTGACATAGCTATATAATGCTTTGTGTAGATCTTGGAGCATCTATCCATTTTGATATGGTTGTAAGCAACCTGAAGGTTTATGGAACACATCCAATCACTCTTCCTCAGGAAAGGGAGGATAGACCATACTCTGACCATTTGTAACTTTGCTTGCTTGACGTATAGATTCAAGTGGCTGAGGTCCAAATTGGCCTTAGTTCCCTGTTCCTTTTTGGCACTAAAAAGGAATCTCAAAGAAATTCCAAACCTATGCTGGTCTTGTAGGAATTCTTTTATTACTTTCTTGTCTAGGAGCTTTCTTTCTCTCTAATGCTACTGCTTTTGTTTTAGAGAGTGGAACATTGGGAAGTTTACTTCATAGTGGGAGTGGATAAAGACAGGGAATGTAATAGCCTCTAGTAATAATTGCCCCTCCCAGATATCTTTGGTGATGAGTGGCTGCACTTCTGGGTGTAGAGACAAGCTCCCCACAACTGTCTCTGGTGTGCAGCAGGTGAGTAGCTGTTCAGGAGCAATAATAAGGCCTCTAGGACAGAGAACCCCTAAAGCCTTGATTCTGTGGCCCACCTATGCCATGAGGGTGATGTCTACCATTAGAATATCCCCCACCTCAGGAGATCTATCTTTAGAAGAGTCCTGAGATAACCTTTAGGACTTCAGAAACCACAGCTTTTTACCCCCTTTCTGATTTCTAGAGAAGGTCCTTGGGGAGGGAGTTAGGGGTTATAGAAAACTGTATGACTATGACAGAAAGAATTTTCCCATCCTGCTCACTCCTTAAAAGTGTGTCATTGACCTTAGGGCTAAACAAAGCTGAGCCATCCAATGGGGCACTGAGCCATCCAATGTGGCACTGATGAAAGAGATCATAAAAGGCTCTGTGAAAAAAACACAAATGCATCTAGGCATGCCTCCTTACAGTAATAATTGTACTTGCATCTCTCAAAGCACCTTCAGCTACACTAGATATGAGTCACATGGAGGCATTTGACAGGCACTGAAGAGTAACCATGTATGCACAGTTTTCTTGTCTTCCTCAGATATGGACCCAGAGAGTGGGACTTGGAAAGCTCCTTTGTCAAGTCTCTCTGAGACATAGTCATGTGTGCCAAATAATTTAGCGACCTAACACAAAGGAAGCTGAAGCATAAACATGCTTCTTAAGCCTGTACAAAGCCCTGGACTCCATATTGGAGGGATGGACAGATAAGCTCTCTTCTGCATGCTCCTTCTTGGTGGCTGCTGCTACTACCATGGTGCCCACTGCTGGGTTCTTCCTCCAGTGAGAGTGGTCTTTAGGGGCAATGAGATACTTATCTGGCATTCTGGGAATCGGTTATGTGATGTCTGGCTCCTTCCAGGTCCAGTGAGAGATCAAATCTACAATCACATCAACTGGGGGAACCACCCAGGAAGTACCTGAGCCAGAATTAAAAGTTCCTCAAAAATGGATTCTTCTTGAGAAAGGTCTTTGGAAGACCAACCTTATTTCTGTCTGAGAAGTTCACGGATTTCCCCAAATGAGATGTCCTCAAGTGGCGATCTGGGGGCCCCCCCATCCCCTTCATCGAAATCTGTGTCTTCTGTTGGGGACTCTTGGGAAGAGTCAATGTGCCTCCTCTTAAACGTGTGCTTCTGAGGAACCCCCATAATGGGATATTCGAGACAGGATTCAAAAAGTTGAAGGGTGTCCTGAAAGAGGACAATCTTGAGGCTGGTGTGAACTGACTTTACCAATGGGATAGACTGTGCAGGATTAGGACCCAAGATTATCAGTTGCAGAGTGAGTAGAGCCAAGAGGGGAAGAATGTCTGGTCTCCCACCTTGGAGAAAGCTCTCTTAACACTACTTTGAAGACAGAAGGTGAGGGTGAACCCAGAATCACCCTGGTAGAAGCTGAAGCTGCCACACGGGATGAGCGAGTGGACCAACTTGACCCTGCTCCAAAACCAAAGCCACAGCTGAGCTAACACTGATGCTCTGAGGGAAGGGAAGGCTCTGACAACTTTGTAACTGACCCCCTACCCTGGACTCCTAGGAAAACTCATACCCAGCGTTTCTGAACCCAGAGGTCTGATTAGATTAGCAATAGCTATGGGTAAGTAAGAGGGTCCAAAGCACAGGAGTTTATGGGTGTAGAATGAGGCATATATATTTGTAACATATAATATCTCCTCAGTTCAGGGGTAACTTTAATTTGTCCCCATAAAAACATCTCATTCATCCTGGCAATGGTCTGATTAAAAGAAAATTCCTTTACAAATTGAGAGATACAGGCATCCTCTGAATCTGAGATTTGGGCTTGGGAATCTGTAGGAGAAGAAGCCCTATCTCTAGTAATATCAGAATCATCTGACCCAATGTTTTCAGGAATTTCTTTATTAATGCTATCCCCAGGAAAAGTCTTCTGAGCACCAGGAGTTGCAATCTATAACATGTCTAGCTAAAGTATGAGACACCATTTCTTTTGAAGAACAATGTTTAAACTTGTTTTTATGGAGCAACAATGAATGATGACAGATTCAGAGATGGCATATCTGCCTGCTCTAGAGGTCTCTTCCTTCAGTTACCCAAGAAACATCTCTTGGAGTATCCCCATTACCTAGAAAGGGCGACGCAGTGGTGCAGTGGTTAATGTTGTCACCTCACAGCAGGAGGTTCTCCAGTTCGATACTCAGCTGGGGTGCCTTCTTTGTGGAGTTTTCATGTTCTCCCTGTGTTTGTGTGGGTTTCTTCCTGGTACTTCAATTTCCTGCCACATTCTAAAGACATGGGTCTGCAGCGTTTTTCCCTGGACCTTCCCCTGAGCCGGAGAGGGAGTTGTCTGAGGAACAACAGATGTTCACTGCTGGTTCACCCACTATCAGATGAGGACTAGACTGAGTTTGTGAAATTGGCAAGCACTCTTTGGTAAGCTGTTTTTTTTAATTTGTTGGTACAGCAGGAGAAGAACCAGGAACACCAGAGTAGGTATCCATGTCATAGTCAAGGTGCAGGTGTCAGAGCTAGTAAACGTTCTTGGAATGAGTCATTCGGAAGGTAAGCAGTCATAAAGTGTTCATGAGTTGTGCACTTATACCCACACTACCATACCAGCTCCTTCACTAGTAAATGCAAAAGCAGCACACAAAATTACCTGTCAGAATAGTCTTAAATTTAGAATCACACTAACAAAGAAAAATGGCAGGTAAGATGTCATTCAGTGTACACAATCACTACACACCCAGTGTAATACCATGCCTGTTAGTAACATTTTCCCCAACTAAATTTTTAGTCAAAGAAATCAAAGTTTATAGACAAGCAGCACATATTTTAACCAAAATTAATCCCCAAACACGGAAATATACCAAATACTAAAGATAACAGTCCCTATCAGGAAACTTCTGATATTGTGAAAAAATATCAGGTTTCTTAAAGAGGAAATACGACTTTTGTCAAAAAATGAAATAAAATAATATTTTTTTAAAAAGACAGTAGTTTGTGTCTGGAAGGGTACATCCATGCGGACCTATCTGACAAAAATATAGCTTGTTCACAGACGCACTGCCTTTGTGAGCTACTTTAAGCCTTGCCAATTACCTCATGTAAGAATCAAATCTTGCACTTTATGGTAAACTCCATAACTGTTATGCCAACCTCCCACACTCTCAAAATATCTGGCTCCAAGGCTAATTGATTCCAAAAAGGCTTGAACTCAGGACATTCTGTATGTGAAGCAGATATAACCATCACTACACTATGAAATCTTGTTACTGATTGCCTCCCCTCAAAGCAGGAAGAAGGCACTGAGGAAAGATTCACACTGACTGCTGTGATTCCCCTCCTTGAGGCTAACCAGTAAGTAAATCAGAGTGAATGTGTGGAAGGGAGCCAGAGCTTTGTGGCAGGATACAACCCATAATGCCTAAAGGCTACTGCAGCACTGTGAATAATGAACATCATGCAATAACATTTGACTATCAAAAACAGCAAGGACGCTTCTTCTTTTGGCTTTAAGGTTAGGGGTTGCCACAGCAGATCACCTGTCTGCTCATGATTGCCAGTGGAGTTTTATGGTGTCGAGTTGCCAGCCCGGCACCCAACCTTCCACAGAAGGCACACACATGCCTAGGGCCAGTTTAGAGTATACAATCCACCTACAGCATGTCTTTGGGATGTGGAAGGAAACCGGAGCACCCGGAGGAAACCCAAGCAACCACAGGGAGGACATGCAGACTCCGGCCAGAAGGCACCCCAGCCGAGAATCGAACTGGAGAATCTCTTGCTGTGAGGCAGCAACACTAACCGCTGCACCACCGTGGCTGCTCTAAAAACAGCAAGGACACTAACAATTTAAATAATAATATGAGGAAGATAGAGTGGTTCAGCAGTTAGTTTTGCAACCACAAACCTTTTGCTTTTCAGGTTAATTTCCTTTACTTGAAACCCTTCCGCACAGAGCCTGTATGTCCTCCTGTTTCTATATAGGTTTGTATCTTTCCACTATGAATTTCTGATGTTTAATTTGACCAGGACTCAGTTCATTAAACTAGTCAGGATACAGCCCATTGAATAAACTTAAAGATAAGTAACCCCTCACCAATATGGGAGACAAGCCTCCAACACCTCTCAAGGCTTTATATACCAACTTCATAGTCAAAAATAAAGAAGGGAGGGAAAAATCTCACAAAACAAAAACTAGCATATACTTATACACCACAATGGCAGTTAGCTCCAACCAAAATCAGCAGAATTCATAGAGTGGAATCCTAATTGAGTTTGAACTGAGGATAATGAACACGAGTTGGTCTTTTGCTCATGCTCCATTTTTCTCCCACATCCCAAAGAATTGATGTAAGCAGAAACTGCATTCTAGCAAACTACCTAAAGGTGTACACATGATGTCTGTGTGAAAGATTGTGTGTGTGTGTGTGTGCGTGTGTGTGTGTGTATGTGTGTGTGTGTGTGTGTGTGTGTGTGTGTGTGTGTACATGCACATGCAAGTGAATGAACGTATGAACCTCTGGGGTGTATGTGTGCACACATCCCTACAATGGACTGATGTCCTGGCAGGACTGGGTTGTTCCAGCTTGACAATGATCATCACTAGTATAAAATGGGTATTAAAGAATACATAAATTAATAAATGTGGCAGGGATCATCAAAAAAGCTACAGCTTAGACAAAATGACACCTTTGGTATAGAGTGACAAGCTCTTTTTGAAATCAGAGACAGCTCAGTTGCCATGGCTAACTAAGTGTAAGGGAGTTCTAGTCCACATAAGCATTTTCTCCTTGCCCATTTACCAGCATTCTTGTTCAAAGAACTAGCCATTTTTAAATGTATCAGAAAACGTCAGCTTCCCGAAGATGTTGTGCCAGCATATACCATTTAGTTAATGCAAATTACCTTTATAAATTAAACTTTAGTCTTATTTTAAATGGAAGGAAAACCATTTAATGATTGTGGTCATGCCCTTTAGTCTCTTAGTGCAGCATATCCATGCTGCCTGGAAGGAGCACCTGCTGTAAACCTACCTGCTGAGTTATAAGTCCTGGATAACCTGTTCATCATGACTTGCACACAAGCTGAGCCTAGTGCCGTACATTAACAGTGGTACTAGAACTGGCACCAAGATGCAGCACTTGAAATCTTCACTGAGGTAATTCTTCAAGAGAAAAAGAGCCTCTAATCACTTCTAAACCTTTACTAGGGCTGAATGTATGTGATCTTTAAAACTAACATTTTGATTGGTCTTTATTACAATTTTTTTTGGTGAAAACCTCTTGCAGTTTATTTTCCATGTCAGAAGAAGCTCTCTACTAGTTGGTAATGGGTGGTAAATCTGGACGTTCTTCAGAATGAAAACAAGTTGTTTGAAACTGCAATTGAACATTGTTTTAAAAAATAATTAATTTTCACTGGAGGAATAGCCCTGCACAGCCAATTTTAGGAGGTTGTGCATTTAATATCACGTTTAATAAAATATTCAGCACTGAGATTGCTGCACCTTGGTAATAAAGTCACATGCCCTGCCACAGTGACTCCCTTTGACAAACTGGCTGTTGGTGCAATTTTTAGAAACCAGCTTTTTGAAAATGCACAGTGCTGCCTAGAAGGAAAAGATTTTCGTCAGAATAGCATGGATTTGAACTATTTTAATTTCAGCAGAATTCAATAACATTTTTATCCATAAATAAAAGTTATATATTTAACCATAATGTTAGATTTGTGTTGTAATATTCCATCCATTCCTCTTCATATGGGTGTCAAAGCCAACATCAGATCCATCTTCAGCCACTTCAAAGCTTAGGATCTGGTGCTCAGGCTTCTCCCTTACCCATAATTCTTTGGCTTCACAGCAGCTGCCTCAGATCGAGTTTGTCCCTCCTAAGAGCAACCTGATCAAGGTCTTAATCAAAGTTGGAGAGAGAGAAATTAGGGAGATTTATGGGTTGCAAACTGGCTCAGAGATAGAACCCACATGGTCAGAATCGCAGGTGCCATGTCCGAATCCAAACCAGTTACAAGTGGCATCCCACAGGGCTCAGTCCTGGGACCTCTCTTGTTTGGTATATATTTCTCTGAGGTTCAGGCTAACACAGGGGGATTATGGCTGACAAAGTTCGCAGATGACTGCAAACTGGGGGCCATAATCGAATCTCCAGCTGACACAAGCATCCCCCAAAAGGGTCTCACAGAGACGGATGCTTCGTGCCAGAGCCACGGCCTCAAGCTAAATGCTAAAAAGTGCATAGTCATCCCCTTTGGGAAAAACAAGGTGCCCACAAATTACCACATAGGTGGTAATTCATTAAATACGGAAGAAGTAATTAGAGATTTGGGGACCAATGTAGATAGTAATCTCTCCTTTGATAATCACATTGCCAAAGTGGTTAGAACGACCTTCTATATAGCCCACCTTATCACGAAAGGGTTCGCATCTAGATCAAGACAGGTCATTGTGCCCCTCTACTTGTCACTCATCAGACCCATAATTGAATACAATGACCCTTTTGGGATGTACCTTACCCGACACCTGCAGCAACTGGAGAGACCCCAAAAGTACCTCACCAAAAGGATCATGGGCTACAAACAGATGTCCTATGCAGCTCGACTAAAGAAACTCCAGCTCTACTCAGTTGTTTACCACCTACTCAGAGGTGATCTATGCCTGACGTACAAAGCCATGTCAAACTCAGAATTAATGGACATGCTCCACCTCAAAAAATCCAAGTCCCTTAGAGCTACACGCTCCAGGGACCTAAACCTCAGCACAAAAATAAATAGGACATGCTGGAGGGACAGATTCATTTCCCAGAGGCTCCTCTCACTCTGGAATAGAATCCCAATTCATGTTAGACATAGCCCCTCGCTGACCCTCTTCAAGCGAAATCTGGACGCATGGATGGGAAATCGCAAATTCACCCCTGGGATCTCTTCTGTGTCCCTGCTAGACAGAGGCACAGTAAACTAATCTTAAAAGGGTACCTTCTGTGACCTACTTTACAGAGGCACAGTAGGCTAATCTAATAGGGAGGCGGAGGCCAATACACTCTGGCTAGGCTTATAAATGCCCTAGGGCAGATAGCCTAGTATCTACCTATGAACCTAAGATACAGTGGCTAAGCTCCAAGAGCCAAGGAAAAGTCAGTCAGATCTGTTATAGGTGACAATTACTGATGTGAAAAAAATCACCTGAATAAAACACCAAGACAGAATAGGAGATAGAGAGAGAGTAGTAGAGGAACGAATGGAAAATGGCAACATTGGTCTAACATTATGGCAAGGACATAACATTCTTATCTGATGTCTTTCTTTCCATTCTAATATATCTGGAGCAGTGCCACCAGCTATGTGAACACTTGGGTGGTTTCAAGAAGGATATTTCTGAGTACAACCAAACTGAAAGAAGCCATGGCCCTAGGCTCAATGTCCAATTTATAATAAGAAATGAATGTGTGCACTTTTGACCAGGTTTTGCACCACAAATTATCATCGATGGGGACTCTGCAGAAAAAGGCTATAGATGAGGCTACTGATCTAAATGAATGAGCTTTGGTTTTTGAAGCCAAGGTCAGATCTTTGTGTTGATGTATTGAGTCATCCATCCAGATAAGGAAATATTTGATAGTGCTTGTCCCAGTTTAGTCTTTGCAAATAAAAGGAACAGTTGCTCAGACTTTCTGACATATGCAGTTTGATGTAAACTGAAATGCAATTGGCAATGAAATTCCAGCAAGTGCAAGATGTATTCACACTTGTGGAGAAATTCAGAAAGAATACTGGCAAACGTATGACCTGAATGATGGAGGATTCTGATGCCACCTTTGAGAGAAAGGATTGATTCATTCTCTAATAAACTCTGTCTTTATGAGAAAACAAGTCAGGGGGATTGAAGAAAGTTCTTACAGCTCAGAAATTCTTCTTGCAGAGCTTATTACCACCAAAAATAAGGTTTTCCATGACAGGTGCTTCAAGTCAATTCTAGCAGCAGGATCAAAAGGGGGTCTTGTCAAGGACAGTACAACTGTGATGTCACAAAGTGGAATAGGATCGCTGACATGGGGGCATAGCAGGAAGGCACCCCAAATAAAGGTTTCTAATAACCTACAGGGGTGTGTCATTCTTTAATGTGACAGGCAAAAATTGCCACCAATTGTACCTTGACAATAGAATAACTGCTCTTCTCTGAAAAAGATGAGTAACAAAATCCAAGACTGCAGGAAAGGGAGTTGAAAAAGGATTGATGTCTTTTTCTGATGCACAAATATAAAATCTTTTCCATTTACTTTTGTATGCCTCCCTCGTAGAAGGTTTATGACAGGGTATCAACATGTTAACAAAAAAAGCAGAAAGCCTGGACTGTCAAACCATCATAGGAATCAGAGATACTATGTGGTCAGCTTCAGTGTTCATATCTCCAGGTGAGGATCTCAGGACAAGTGAGATATCAGATCTGAATCTGAGAATAGGTCCCAAGGAAGGTGAATTAGATGAGGCCAGAGGAAGGGAACCTACACCTGTTAAGGCCAATGAAAAGCTACAAGGATGAGAGAAAACTTCAGTGCAATTGCTTTCTGCAGAAACTTTGGGTTGAACATAGACATTTTCTTCTGAAGTGAGGGAGGAGAGTGGAAAGGGATGAAATAGCCTCTGGTTATTAATCTGTGTATGTGCATGTCTTGGGTGATGGATGTCCAGGCCATGGGATGTAGAGACAAGTACCCCCTAACTGCCTCCAGAGTATGACAGCTGGCCAACATTTCAGCAGCATTATGAGGACCATCTCTGCCTCTCAGGCAATCTCTGCTGTTTTGAGTTTTGCACTCTACTCTAGGGAGCTATGTCTCCAGAAATATCTAACAAAATTCCGTGAGATTTTCTGAACCATATTCTCTTCCCCATCTTTTGAGTCTAGGAGAAGGTCCACAGGGGAGTTGAGAATTTGATCCATACGCCAAATAGGGATTTAATATCCTGTTTACACCTGGAGATGGTTCTTTAACTTTCAGACCAAACAGAGCTGATCTGTTATGATGATATTAATTAAGGATGTTTCAAAGTGCTCAGTGAAATTTTAAAGCCACATCCAGGACAGCGCCTGATTGAAATACCTTAGCTGGCTGTACTACATGCCCCTTCTCTGTCGTTAGATATGAGGCACATGAGAGGGGTCTACTTCTGATCTGCTGATAAGGTCATTGGGAGGGAAGTGGAGATTTCCTTAACCAAATCTCTCTGAAGATATGCAAAATGTGCCAAATAATTGAGTGCCCTCATCACAAAATTGAAACGGTAGATGAGGCATAAACATGCTTCACAAAAATGACCAAGACTCGAGATTTCCTATTTAGCGAATAGACAGTGGAGCTCTCCACCTTTCTGGTGGCTGCTGTCACTACCATGGAATCCACTACCAAGCCCTTGCTCCAATGCGGACAATTGTTAGAGGTCATTAAAAACTTGTCTGCCTTCTTGGGGATAGGTTTGACTATATCAGGCCCCTTCCATGCCTGGGATGAGATAATGTCTGCCATCTCATCTGAAGATGGCACCAACCAAGACGTTGATGGCCCAGAATCAAAAGCCTTGAGGAAAACTAATTCCTCCAAAGAAGGTGTCTGGGAAGACCAATCCCCTTTCTGTCTTAGTAGTTCCATGATCTCTACAAATGATACATCCTCAAGGGAAGATCTGGGGGAATATTCTCCTTCATTAAAATCAGTATCAGTGGTAGGTGACTCTTCTGGAGAGTCCAAGTGTCTTCTTTTTCCACTTGTGTTTCTTTGGTGACTCAACTGTGGATTGTTAAGTAGAGGACCTTGGAAAGAAAAATAGTTTCATGTGGGAGAATGAGTTTAAGGCTTTCAGTAACTGACTGCCCAATGGGACTAGATGATCATGCTGTGGACCTTGGAGATCTTATGGGAGAGGGTTGGATTTTAGTCTCAGCATGGAGAGTAGCCTCTTAAATGTCTCAAAAGCAGAGCCCAGAATGGATTTGGTTAACTTCTTTGGATTAAGAATTAGGGAGAAGGTCAATCCTGGAAGCCATTTGGCTTGGAACTGAGTTGGTCACCAGAAAAAAAACCTGTCAAGCGCCAAGGCTTCTACAGTAATGAATGGATCTGAAGATCTTGGATCAAAAACCTAACCTCTCGAAGTCAATGTTATGGCTCCGGGTATCAGAGCCGACCTAAACAGAGAATTGACTGGAGACAATGACACATGGAGCCTTGGCTCCAAGACAGATCTTGTCTGGGATAAAGTAGGAAATATATGGGTAGCTGAATCAAAGAAGGATGAACTAGTTGGTGTTGAGGGGAGAACTCTCTACCAGATCCAGTGATGGTTGGGGTCGGTAGTACCTCCAACTGGATCTGGATCCTTAAGAAACGCTGCATCATTCTGTCCACATTTGCTTCAATGAGACTCTTTTAGAAGACATGAATAACGAAGATGCTGAAGAAGGGATTCTAAAATGATGGAATCCATCCTGGAGGATAGGAGATCTAAGCCGGGAGACACAGGTTCAAGAGTCAACTGAGGGATGATGTCATAGGATGTACCACTATCAGATCTGAGGGAAATGTTGGATCCAAGGCTTTTGCCACTTTCAGAGTCAGTGCAGAAGGAGGCACTGGATATGGATAATGTTTTCTTGAAGACTTCTGTTGTTTCAATGTCTTCTTCTGTTTAGTTGCTGGAAAAGCAGAGGAAGGGGAAAAGCACATGTTCTTACAGAAGAGGATGGAGAAAGAAACCAAGCTTTAGTACTCATAATTGGAAGGAATCAGACCCTTAAGAATGAGTTTGTTTCTTCTCTCCACCAAAGATGCAGTCCCAAAGGCCTCACTGATGCTACAAGTTACATCAAGGTGAACTGGATCCAAGCAGTAGAGCATCTGAGTTAGGTAGTTTATGCAAATAACACATATAATTTTTGAATCCTGAAGGCTTCTCAGACATATTCAGGACAAGAAATAGTCCACATGTAGTACCAGACAAAACAGACAAGAAAAAAAGGAAGGTTAAATCCCAATAAAAATTATTATCACCAGAAAAGAGGTAAACAGGGAAAAGCACAATACATTACAACATTAAAAAGATGAGTATAAACTGAAAGCTACTGTACAGAGGATCTTTTTTTTGTGGGGGGGGGGGGGTAAAGAGAAATACATCAAGGGAAAAAAAAAAAAAAAAATATATATATATATATATACACATACATACACACACACAGTGGATATAAAAAGTTTACACACCCCTGTTAAAATGCTAGGTTTTTGTGATATAAAAAAATGAAAGCACAATAAATCATTTCAAAACTTTTCCCACCTTTAATGTGACCTATAACCTGCACAATTCAATTGAAAAACAAACAGATCTGAGATCTGTTAGGGGGAAAATATAAAAAATAAAAAATGTACAATAAGCTGGTTGAATAACTGTGCACACCCTTAAACTAATACTTTGTTGAAGCACCTTTTGATTTAATTACAGCATTCAATCTTCTTGGGTACACACCTGCCATCAATTAAAGAGACTCTGATTAACCCCAAATAAAGTTCAGCTCTCCTAGTAGGATTTTTCTGTCACTTACTCAGTTGCCTGCTACAGCAAAAGCCATGGTTCACAGAGAGCTTACAAAGCATCAAAGGGATCTCATTGTTGAAAGGTATCAGTCAGGACATGGGTACAAAAAAATTTCCACAGCATTGGATATACAATGGAACACAGTGAAAACAGTCATCAAAAAGTGGAGAAAAAAATGGGATAACAGTAACGTTGCAAAGAACTGGACATCCCTCCAAAATGTATGAAAAGACAAGATGAAAACTGGTGAGGGCGGTTGCCAAGAGACCTACAGCAACACTGAAGGAGCTGCAGGAATTTCTGGCAAGTACTGGCTGTGAACTACATGTGACAACAATCTCCCGTATTCTCCATATGCATGGATAATGGGGCAGGGTTGCATGACAGAAGCCTTTTCCTAAACAGAAAAACATCCAGGCCCAGCTAAAATTTGCAAAACAATACATCAAGTCTCCCAAAAGCATGTAGGAAAATGTGTTATGGTCTGGTGAGACCAAGTTTGAACTTTTGGCCACAATTCCAAAAGGTACGTTTGGCGCAAAAACAACACTTCACATCACCAAAAGAAAACCATCCCCATGGTGAAGCATGGTGGTGGTAGTATCATGCTTTGGGGTTGCTTTTCTTCAGCTGGAACTGGGGCTTTAATCAAGGTGGAAGGAATTATGAACAGTTCCAAATACAAGTCACTTTTGGCCCAAAACCTTCATGCGTCTGCTAGAAAGCACATGAAGAGGAATTTCACCTTTCAATACGACAGTGACCCCAAGCATACATCCAAATCAATAAAAGAATGGCATCACCAGAAGAAAATTAAAGTTTTGGAATGGCTTAGCCAGATCACAGACCTAAAACCAATAGAAAATCTGTGGGGTGACCTGAAGAAGGCTGTGCACAAGAGATGCCATCGCAATCTGACAGATTTGGAGCACTTTTGCAAGGAAGATTGGGCAAATATTGCCAAGTCAAGATGAGCCATGCTGATAGACTCCTACTCAAGATGACTGAATGTTGTAATTAAATCAAAAGGTGCATCAACAAACTATTAGTTTAAGGGTGTGCACACTTATGCAAACAGCTTATTGTATGTTTTTAGTTTTTATATTTCTTCCCCTGACAGATTTGTTTGTTTTTCATTTGAATTGTACAGGTTATAGATCACATTTAAGGTGGGAAACGTTTTGAAAGGATTTATTGTGGTCTCATTTTTTATATCACAAAACCTGGCATTTTAACAGGGGTGTGTAAACTTTTTATATCCACTATAGATATATATATATATATATATATATATATATATATATATATATATATATATATATATATATATATAGATATATATACATATGTATATATATATAGTTAAACAAAGAAAGAGGCTTATCTGAAAAACTTTGATTCCAACTCTAAAAAAGGTCTGGAGAACCTATCAGCTGTTGAAGAGTCACAAATGAGATCTGAGGAAGCTCCTGGGAAACACGGGAATTATGGATAGGGGAAGGAGCCTGAGTACTAGATCCTAAGCTATGAAGCAGCCGAAGGTAGATCTGAAGTTGGATCCAACATACACAATGTAGAGGAATGGATGGAAAGACAGCATCAGATCCTAAGTTTTGTAGGGTTCCTTTGGGGTGTTTCTGTTCTGCATCAACACTGTATTGTATCAGTAAGTAATAAAAAACCCTGTCTTCAGCATACTGAATAAAAATCTCTAAAATGTTGCTTTTTTCACTTATATATAGCGACAGCATTACAGGAACAGAAGTAGAATAAAAGGAACTCCCATTTCATTTCCAGAGGGTTGATTAGCTGGGTAATCTTATCTATGCAGCCAGTTTGTTTGCTTAATATAGAAGCAGGGTCATTGCTATAATAAGCAGCATGGTGGGTCACTATAGGGGGGAGGGGGACAGTAATGTGTCTCAGTGATAGATCCCACCTTATCTCAGTGGTGGGTAGTACTGTGGCTAGTGGTAAGCTACCACATTGCTCAGTGATGGACAGTGCTATGGGTTAGTGGTGGGCAGCACTGTAGTAATGCAGTTCAATGATGGATAGCACAGTGGCTCAGTGGTAAGATCACATACCCAGTAAAGTCTGTCTCTGTTTTGGAATTTGCGGCACCACTGCACAATTTAATATATCAGAGGTGTTGCTAGAAAGCTGAGATTTTATGCAAAGGCATTCAGTGACATTTGTTTTCCTGAGCTCATGTGATGCACCATAAAGAACAGCCAGCAGTGACATCTGCTTGGACAAATGTGCCTGTGGAGTGGTGTCTCAGTTGTTGTACTGGAAGCACATTAAGAGCTATATGCTACTAGAGAAGCCTTTGAAATTGGATAATTCAGACAGAAGGTATTCCAAAATACTGCAAAGGCAAGATGGTCAAATAATAAGAATTATCAACAAGAGTTCCTAGATCCCTTATAATAGTATCTAATAGGTGGGGCGTGTCATCTATATGGTATGTGTCAAAGTTTTGTTTACCAAAATGAACTATGCTACATTTATTCACATTTTATTTGAGTCCATTGTACTTGCATAGCTGTTAACTTAGCCTACCTCTTGTTGGAGAAATTGTGGGAGTAACAACACCCTTTTTACAGTTATCTGCAAATTTAGATACCCAAAGGCCAGGAGTATTGGCCTGCAGGTCTGATAAATAGATACCAAATATGAGGGGTCCTAACAGTGAGGCCTGTGGTACATCACTGGTAACCCTTTTGCTTTCAGAACTGGCACCTGTGACTCTAACCATATGGGTTCTCTCAGGCAAGTTGTTAGTTATCCACCTAACAACATAAGGGTTTCCATTCAGATTTACAAGTCTGTCAATAGTATCCGCATGGGGAATAGTGTAAAGGCCTTGGCCAGCTATGCTGCATGTACTGCATAACCATTATCCACTTCTTGAATTAGTCTTCTAAAGACATTTATGAGATTAAAGAGGCAGGACCTCCAGTTCATTAAGGTGAATGGATGAGGATCCAGGAATAAGACATTTTCAATGTTCAAATTAATGAGGTTTGAGACAATATGCTCTATAAATGGACACATGAGGCTGGTGAGACTAATGGAATTATAGTTAGCAGGGTCTGTGCAATGGCATTAAAATGGCTTTTTCCTAGGCTTCAGGAATGTAGCCAGTGGTGAGGCTTGGATTAAACGGGTATAATACCTCATGAATGGAGAATGGCAACCGTTAACCCTTTGTACAAAGGCAGGCAATCTATGGACCCTGGAAATTAGAGACCCAAAAGTCTCTCTAGTCACATATGAAAAGTTATGGAAAGAATTATTGTGGAAATGATCAATACATACATAGGAACCTCCAGATGCTGGGCCTAACTCAGTTTGGTTTCATCAAGGGAAGGTCATGCCTTCTCAAATCTGGTGGACGTCTTCGAAAAGGTCACCAAAGCATTGGAAGATGGCAAAATGGTGCACACTACCTACCTTGACCTGGCCAAGGCTTTTTACACAAAACTCCACCTGAGAATTGTTGAAAAACTCAAGAGGTTAGGTATAAATCTTTATGTCACCTGGTGGAGAGAGAGCTGGCTCACAGACAGGACACAGGAAGTTAGGGAGGTGAGGTCCTCCTCTACAAAAAGGCCAGTCACCAGTAGAGTAACTCAGAGATCAGTCCTGGGATTGCTCCTTTTTGGAATCTACTTCTCTGAAATCAAGGACAACACTAAGGGCCTGTGGCTGATCAGATCTGCAGATATAGAATCTCCCACCTACACTAATGTTCTTCAAGAAGGGCTGACACAGACAAATAACTATTGCCAGAGCCAAGAACTAAAACTGAATACCAAGAATGCATAATAGTGTGCTTTGGGAAGTCAGACACTCATTCTAACTACTATATTGGCAATACACCCCTAAGAGATAACCCAGTAGTCAGGGACTTGGAGATGCACTTAGAGATCTAACCTTTAACCATCATGTATATATTATAGTGAGGAAATCATTCTATGTTACATCACTTGTAAACAAAAGTATGGCATCTAGATCCAATTAGGTCATTGTTCCCTTGTATTTGGTTCTCTTCAGACCCACCATTGAGAGCAGTACCCTTTGCTATGTACCTAACCAGACACATCCAACAACTGGAATGCCCAAAGAGGTGACTCACTAAAAAACTACAGGGAGTAAACAACATCCAGTGCTGACATCCTCAATGCCCTATCCATGAGTTTTGTCTTCCACAAGCTCTTGAAAAGAGATTTATGCCTGGCAAACAAGCCATCTTCAGATTCCACTCTGATGGACCTCATGTATATCCACAAAACAAACAGTATCAGAATTACCCATTCAAAAGACTTAAACCTTGCTAATGATATAAATAGGCTCTACCAGAAAGATAGGTATTCATCCCAGAGACTACCCCTTCTCTGGAACAGGCTCCTCATCCATGTGAAGCAGTGTTCATACCTGACCCAGTTTAAGTATAACTTGAACAACTGGACAGAAAACCAAGAATTCATCCCTGGTTGGCACCTGTATCTCTAGTGGGCACAGGGAGCCTGTAAATGATTTATCTTCCAAGCCCCTGCTTACACCACCAAGGATACCAGAACTTGTCAAAGATTTGGGATGCATGGCTAAGCTTAAAAAGACCCCAATGGTCATCAGTCTACTGCACAGCAATTGACTTACGAACCTACAAGTAGGGATTCAGATAGGCCATATTTGACACTGAGAATTATGCAATCCAGTAGCATAGCTAGGTGGGGCAAGAGGGGCAACTGCTCTGGGCGGAAAGTGTTGGGAGCCATGATCATCAATCTGGACCTTTCTTTAATGGAATACCAGCTTTTAAAAGCTTTTATTGCATTTCCAGTTAAACCTGTAGTGGTCAGTGTGTGGTCTAAACTGTAGCAACTGTGTGCTACATTGTAGCAAGCAGTTTGCTATAGTTCATTTTTTTTTAAACTAAAATTTGAGTGTTCTTGTGCTCTGTGCAGGCAGGGTATAAACTGTAGCAATTGTTTTTAACATTTGTACCAGATAGCTTGCTACAGTTTAAAAAGGAGAATTTTTTTAACTAAAACATGAGCTTTGGAGCATTCCATGCAGGAAGGGTATGTTGAAGGAGGGTTGTGGGCAGGGACACAGAAATGGGACCTGAATGGCTGGAGTGGGGGAGTTGCGTCATACATCTGGACACTTGTTTGATGTGCCTATAGATGGGATATCCATTGTTGCTCAAGAACTGGGGGGGGTGTAGATTTAGCAGTAATAATCAGATCGTTTATCGATCGGCTTATTACAGTGAATGAAGTGTTTTTTTTTTACTCATCACTTGAAGAGCTGAGGGGGTGGAGTGCTGGTTCATAATACTGGCCCAGGTGTTGGCTGAACCAGCTACACTTCTGATGCAACCGGGTGTATTATCAGATTCCATGAATGATGTTTTCCTAGCTTTTGACAGGTATCAGAGAACTTGTTGTTCTCTGATAATTAAAGGGGGTGGTTGTCGTTGTGGAATATGTGGAATAGCTGTAATCTATGTGGTGTAAAATTTGCACTAAATTTGTTAGATAAGATATTAACTATTTCCTCTGGGTCAGAGTGTGCAGTATTATTGTGGACTACCTCTGAACATTGTTGAGTGTTAGTTCTTAATTTCCTGCTATAGTTAAAGAAATATTTGTTGCACTCATTATTTGTTTTAGTAGCTATTTTAAGTTCATACTCAGCTTTGATCTTCCTAACCGTTTCCTTAATCTCTTTACTAGCTTGCTTAAGTGAACTTTTAAGGCTGGTAGAATGATATCTCTTATAAGCATTAAGCATTTTCTTTCTCTTGTTACATAATTTATTTATACTGGTATTCCACCATCGTGGTCTGTTTTTAAATTTCTCATTATATTTAGTTTGGATATGGACTGCCTTATCAATATAGCTCTTATTTATCGATAGTTAGTTAAATCTCCCCTAGTAGAAAGGTAATGAATTTAATGGGGTTTGAGCTAATGTGTTAAGATGGCTGTCATGCACAGAAGGGGACACAGAGAGTATTCTATTAGTAGCTATGAAGTGATAATTAGTCTTGTTTATGGTGAATTGGATATCTAGGAGTCTAAATGTGGTATTTTGGGGAACCTGTCATGATGTGATATCATTCACAAATAGTGAGACTCCCCCAGACTGGCCAGTAGGCTTGAAGATGTGATACGCACTACACCCAGGAATAGGAAGAGTGTCTTCAATGCTCTGAAGCCATGACTCGAACTACACATTTATGAATGTCTTCAAAATGCAGGAGAGACTCTAGTTTAAGCATTTTTTATTTTTTTTGTTAACACTCCTGTCATTGAGTAGCACCACATTAATGTGTTCCAGATTAGAATTTACAAGGCTGGAATGCCCATCAGTCAGACTCTGCCTAAAGAAGGCACTGTGGTGGCATCAATGGCTTTAGCCACAATGTGAAAGCCTTGGTAAGAGAGGTGCAGACCATACCTGGAAAACAGGGAGGCTTGTCAGCCATCTAATCTCAAGGGACACACACTGGATCCCCCTAAAATGAACCAGCTACATAGCCAGTTATTAAAGCCCATTATCATGTCTCTGAATCATGTCTACAGGAAGCTTTTCATAACAGCTCATAGCCTTAAAGCCCTGTACTAACAGCCAGACTATAAATATATATAAATATATATATATATAGAGAGAGAGAGAATGACAGTGAGAGAGAGAGAGAGAGAGAGAGAGATCTAGATATATATCTAGATTGATAGATGTGCACAAACACACACACACACACACACACACACACACACATATCTTGAGAGATACATAGATAGATAGATATATAGATAGATATGCAGAAACACACACATACATACACATGTATGTATATATTTACATAAATGAATGCATGTATTGCCTCTGTCAGCTAATAAAGGAAACAGCAGAAAAAGATTAAAGAGGTTTGGTAGAAGCTTTAGATTATCCTGTAATGGATATGCTTACTGTTCACAATTTCAGTGATGTATAGATTTTCAGTCGCAATTTTGTTTGAGAGAGACAGATTTTAGCTTAATTTTGCTGTGAAAGAATCAGACAGCAATGGCCAAAGAAAATTTACTCTCAGTGTTTTTTGAGCCTCTCTGACTCTATGTGTTATTTTCTCTCATTTGCTAGACTTTTGTACTCAGCATTCTGTTTACCTCATGAATATCTATGTTGTCTTTGCTATCTTATGAGTCACTCTAGCCAGTGAAATGCATAATTTTAAGTTTTCAATGTGGTAATTACTTTATGTTGAAAATATTACAATCACACTCAATAGTTTTTCCATTCTGGTTCTGTTTTTTCTCCTCATTGTAATTTTCCTGGTATTTTTTTTTTCTGATGTCTCGTTCTCATGCACTTCTGAGGTCCTCAAAGGTGATCACTTCCCACAAAGCCATCTAGTCCACATGCAAAGCTATCACCCATTGCAATAACCTAACAACATCACTCCACACTTTATTTACTGAGAGTTGCTATGTATGGTCAATGGAAGACAGAACTCCCTCTACATTATACTATCCATTAGTGGATAACATAAAGGGAACAATTGCTCTTACAGCAACATTTGTATACCTGCTAGTTTCCCTAATACCACTTTTTTATAACTGTTTTCAAGGATGCACTAACTATTATCCTATAACGTACCGAATCTTTTTTATTACTTAAATAACAGAACACAGCTCACTAAGTGCTAAAAGCCTAGAAATGCACCATAACTGTGGCTTCTTTCAATGTAATTCCCTTTAAGGTATTGAAAATATTTTGAATAATCACAGTTTGTTCTACAATGAAATGATGAATTGTGATTAAAATTTGCCTTCATCTTATAAAATAATGCAATCCTTTGCAATTCTTTTTTTAAAGCATGAACACTTTATTAATCGGTAATGTCATAAAGTAGCCCATGATATGAGCATTAAATGTAACATGTTTACATAAACAATATGTTATTCAGAATTGAATATTTCTTGCATTTCCACAAAACATCTGTAAAGTGCTCCCTAAATACAAGGATTTAACAATTAAAATGTTCTAACAAAAACAGAAAACTAAATATATAATACAAAACACACTATCACAACCCTTTTATAATATGTTTCCTAAATAAAGAGGTCTCAATTGTTTAAAACCAGTGTAAATATTTTGCAAAAATCTATCAACATTTATATAGCATATGATAAATTGCTCAAATAGTATAACTCATATACTGATACTGACAGAAAGAAAGAAAAAAATGTCCTTTTAATGGAGCAAATATCCTTATACAAGTTTGTAGAGATAAGTAAACACAGGCCTTCCAAAGGAATGCAAAAGAACAAAGGAATATGAAGTAAAAATTCACAATTAATGAACAGAAAGGAATTATTTCAATGGATTGATATACATCTCATAACAAAATTTAGGTCATACAAGCAATACGGTAAAAGACAACTGAAATTATTACTGTTTTCTTTTAATGCATAGTGGAGATGCTTTGATCTCTAGGTATAGGTACATCAGTGCACAAACGCTTAGTAAAATCATTAGATGTCTATTCAAGTCCGAAACATAATGACAAAACATGTACAAATCAGTTGTCTAACCCAAGCCAAATCTACTAATAGGAGCAAGATGTATTTAACTTGTGTACCAAACAATCAAGGGGAACCACTGCTAACTAGGGGCAAGTATCACCCAAGTAGCAGAACTAAAAATCTTGACTGTTCATAATTTAAAAGTGGCACATGACCAAACCTCAGGCAAATAATCTGCTTCAGAATAATGAAATCACCAGCATTTTTATTCACCTCACCTAATTTCATTTTTCTCTGCTATGCGTTGGGAATGTTGCTATATGCAGATAGGTTTAAATGGATTAAAGACAAAAAAGTAACTACATAAAGCTTCTACCAAGAAAGGACTTCTTAACGTTCTCCTGCTACAAACTAAAGACTAACGAATGTTCCCACAACTTCTGACTATCCCTGAACAGGTGACACTAGTGTTGAATTAGACTACAGCATATTAATTAGAATTTAAACGCAGGACAATTAAATAATTCCAGTCATTTTCCGAATCTCCTTGGGTACAAAACCCTGTTACTTGACAAAGTTTCAAGGGTGCAGGTTAACTTCCAGATCTGAGAATACCTTCAAGTTCTAGAAACAGCCATGTCTTGCAAACTTCTAGCTTTTGATACGTGGCACTGGTGTGCAGATGTTGCATAAAGGGGTAAATTCAGTATACACAAATATCTTATTCTTAAAGGTGTCATCAGTTTTTCCTAACTAATCTGGGGAGACATACATTTAATAGATAGCAAAAAAACAGTTTTTTGAAGCCTCTGATATTTTACAGCTGCCTAATCAGAAAGAGAGATTTGGGAAGAGCCACTATCTTTGTTACTTGGTATTATATTAAGAATTCTTCAAAAAAAAAAAAGTAACTATCATGTGACCAGAGCAATACCTTTTATTAGGATATTCTTAGTGTGTTAGTTACTTTCCCGAAGAAGTTTTGATATAATAAAAAGATGTAAGTGCTCAACAATACAAACATATCCACTTCCTCTATTCTTCCATGTTGGAATATTTTTTGGTTTTACAACTTTGGATCTGGTTTGATTTCCACCACTCACTACCATTGCGGTTCTTTGGTTTTACATTGCATTGAAAGAGTTTCCCCTGAGCCATATACATTTTAATGTCCACACTGATATATGTTTAAGGCAGGAAATTTCACAGGCAGAGTCCCTTTGGATCAGTGCTCTACCTCATTAACAAACCCAAATAAATACAATTAACAAATTGACTTGATGGAATGTTCTTAGATTCCTTTACAATATGACTATGGATATAGGCATCCTGGTGGTCCAATGAGCCCATAAAATCATATTTTGCTAGATAGGGAAGGACCGACTGCATATTTAGGGTCTACTTTAATTAAACGAAAGCGGAATCCGTCGAATACAAATCCGTCTACACATAAACAGCGAAACGCGATAATGTCGAAACACGCAAAACGTGAAATGTAAACATCGAAACCGCAATAGTCGGCTAACCCCACCGCCCATAACATACTACCTACGCAAACACAACAAAAAACACATACATATGCTAACCAAAATCCTACTACTAACCCTAAATTAAAGCATCAAAACCCCACTTGTAACCCTACACTAAACCCCACATACACAACTATCTATGCACTACCTTTAACCCCTCCCTAACCCTAAGGTCCGTAACGACCGCACACTTACCCTACATAACTATACCCACACAGAGTAAATATTCCACACACATACACTTAACAAATCCCTACACTAAACCATACATACATTACCTATTTATGCACTTACCTTAACCCGCACCCTAACCCTAAGGTCCGTAACTATTGCACACTTACCTTACGGAGCTATACCACAGACGGGCCAACTATAACAATTCGACATTTCCGATTTCGCTATTTAGTGCGTTCGACGTTTCCGCCTTTCGCTGTTTATGTGTTGACGGATTCATATTCGATGGATTCCGCTTTCGTTTAATTAAAGTAGACCCCATATTTACTCTGTGGAAATAAAGTTATTTAGGCCACAGAGGTTCAAGATGTCTTTCTTCTGACAGGAAGGGACATCTAGATGGAGGGAGAGAGAGAAGCAAGAGTCATGACAATGTGAATTTTGTAACACTGGAAATTACTGTACACATCCTTCTGACTTTGCTCATTTTCTCCATGGTTAAAGAATGAAGGAAAGACAACTTCTAACTCCCCTCAAAGGGAAGCAGTCAGACGAGGCCTCAGAGCTACTGCTGACCAGTTATAGGAGGTTTGCAGTTGCCCAGTGACTGCTCTGATCCCCTTCCCCTGGTTCCATGACTTCTCTGAAAATTGCCCTGACAGATGGGTTCATTCCAGACTATTACAGTTGTGATAATTTCCCTTGCCGCAGTAATATTTAGAGAGGGTCCCTCTGTAGCATTTAACTTTGAATACAATCATAGTGATTAAAGAGGAGATAACCTGTCACAGCATGTATGTTGACTAGGGTATCATGGAAAGAAGCAGATTACTGTCTGTCTAATGAAAATTGTTCAATTGTTCAAACTGTCAAATGAAAAAATATGTTTTGCTTTGTCTGGAGCTAAAAAATAACAGCTATGCATATGACAATTGAATATTAAGTGAAGTCCCTAGAAAAAGGTAATAAATAATAACATACCATAAATAATATTACTGAAATAATAAGAAAGTAAAAAAAACTGAAATAACACATGTTAAATATAAGAATTACTAAACATGCTATGTCATGAAAATGCTAGCATAAACCTTTCATGTCAGCTAATTTACAAAGCCACTTTTTAGGCATCAGGGTATTTTAACTGCAATTTGAAATGTTTTATGTGGACTAACATGTTCTGGATACAAATAAGCATGGGGCTTCATACCTGTATATTTGAAAAATACTGTGCAATTAATATTAAAAAAAAACACATTGAATACTTTACACATACATGTCATGGAGTGTAATATTCTAGTTTTATTCTATGTATTGGATTATCAGCCCAGTGAATTCAGAGCACATAATAGAGAATATAATTTAGAATATAGAGAATATATCTGTCAGATTTCTTTAGATGCCACCACACAACCTGGTTTGAATGATAATACACATTTTAAAGCAGAGTAAAATGCTAACAACTGGTGCTCCGGTTTCCTCCCACATTCCAAAGACATGCAGAATGTGGATTGGATTCTCTAACTGTATCCTAGCTGTGAGTGTGTGGTATGGATGAACTACCGAGGCAGGGCTAGCCACCCAATGGTGTAAACCTTGGCTCCAGATGATTGTCACCGTTGAAGTGATACCCCGACCTCATGCACAAAAATGGGAAAAAGTGGTTTATATTTGAATACTGTAGTTTATGTTGGTTGGTTGATTTTGCAACATGTGACTGGGGTGTTTTATGTAATTTTATTACCAGTATGATGAAATCTTATTACATCTGAGAGATGAAGGCTCCCATTATATTTTATTTTAATAAATTGTGTCACAGCACCTACTGAACACTATTTATTTCTGTAATTTTCTTAGTGAATTCCAGCAAACTGAAACAAAATTCGGGCAGAAGGTCAGATTTCCATCACTTCAATAAAAAGTAACTTATTCACCTCAAACATTGCTGTAATTATAATTGCATTATAAACAACAGGAAAAATAACCAAATTATAATAAAATAGAAATAGCAAAACAAAATATAGATCTGGTATATCACAACAAAAACAAGGATGTGAAAACATTTTGCAAAGGCAATGTGAAGCTTTAGATATATAAATATATGAAATAGGCACAATTAGAGTTGTATATACTGCAGTACTATACATACAGCTAAGTACTGTTCATTAAGTAAACCAACTACACAGAAACTCTATTAAAATAATGTAAAGCTCTTACATCCTAACAAAGATAATTGTAAGTATAAACAATGTAATCATTTAAAGTAAAAACAGTTATGTTTATATACTAGTTATGGTATATTAAACATTTAACAATAATTTTGAAGTAGTGGTACTGAATTTGACCAATCAGTTATGTATCTCTACTAGAAAGCTGCATAACTGAATAATTCTATCTGTGGACCAACTGTATTTTGCCCTTGTCGTATTTATTTGGTTAGGTATATATCTTTGTGTATGCCTGGTATCTATCATGTGGCTGAAAAGTTCCCCAGACCAGCCCACCCACCTGATTATCAATAATTAATAAAATTAATGAAAGAAAGAAAGAAAGAAAGAAAGAAAGAAAGAATAAATATATATGTAATGCAGAAATAAATAAAACTGGAACTGGTGAGAAGGGTTGTGGGGAGAAATATATCAAAAAGTTGCCCCTGTACCAAGGAACTCCATGTCCTGAAACTGGACAAGGGCCTTTACTGGTCAGTTATAATCAATGACAGGCATAACAAGAGATGCTGCAAAGTGATGTGTCACCAATCTAGGTGATTTCTGTTGAGTTGGTGATGTCACCTCAAACCTTGATTCAGCTACAACTACAGCTGGTGATTTAACAATACTGGATAGACTGTCCATTGCTTTGACTACTATTTTAGCAAGAGGTTGAGATACAACAGAAAGTGAAGGAGACAACGAACACCAAACACAGACTGACTTTGAGAGAGATTCCTCTTAAAAAAATTATGAAGGTCAGAATTTTTACAGGACCCAGATTTTTGGAAGAATGAAGGCGATGAGGACCCCAAAACCTCAACAGAGTCAGTTTGTGCAGAGAAAGATTTCAGTTAAAGGTGAGTACACATAAGAATGCAGAACTGCCTAACAATGGGCCTGTTAAGTTATCTGTACAGTTGTGACAGTGAGACAGTGCAGGCAACATGGAAAGGATGGTTACAGGGATCAGATGAAGTAGTCAATTGTTAGCATTCCTACCCCTCCAGGAACGGAAGGGGTAATTCATTACATGCATGATCCCTGTTATGTCCAGGCACCTCACAGGCTGTGGAAGGCTTACTGGGGAGAGGCAGATATCCATCACATGACACAGAGGTATGTATGTCACAGAATGACATTACGTAACAGCACTCCACAAGTTGAGGTCTGTGCAGCTCTCATTTGATTTCCCCAATGGAGTGCTCACTGTTCACACCTTTATAATTTGGTTAGACTTGTAGACACTGTCCTGCAAAAAGTCATGAGGCCTGCCTGGTGAAGGCTTAATCTGAGATCATCAAGAAAAGAGCTACTGAGATACTCACAGCAGGTCAAGGATTAGAAGGAATAAAAGTTGAGGTCAGTCACTGGATGGAGAACAGGAGTTCTGTAAAACTAGCACTTTTGTCAGTTATGAAACTTCTAAACAATAAAGGTCCTTAATGTTCTTATCAGCAGACAGCACATGTTCTTAAAGACAGACAGCACTGCCCTTCTTTAGGCAAACCTGTGAAATGGTTTCTGGGACATTATGCACAAACATAAATGGGCCTACAGCCAAATGGGAAGAAAAGCAAAACAACATTAACAGGAAAAACTATGGCTTAATGTCAGAAATTCATATCAAAGGAGGAAAAACAAGGAAATGATATGAATAAAAAATGGCTTTACTAATAAAACAATGAATTTCCTTCACAAAAATAGCAATCTGTGTCCATTTTCATTGTCTATTTAATAGCCTGACAAAGAAGATGTGAAGACACTGGTTACCCCTGGTGCATGAGGTGAAGGAGAAATGGTTCTAAGCAACATAAGAAAATTTGATCTCTCAGCCGGTCTTAAAGGTTAGGGCATCAGTCATGCTGTTAAAGAGGGTCAGATTCCTAGCTTGCCTTTTCTTTCTAAAAGGAAAAATAAAAGAAATAACTAATACATACCAGAAATACACCTCTCCAGAAATGCGCGCGTGTGTGTGTGTTTGTGTGTGTGTGTGTATCTTTATAGGTTCATAGTTAAGTAGTAGGTTAGCTGTCCTCATGCACCACTTTAAGCCTAGCTAATTCCATGCATACATATAGATATAAATACAGTATATATAAACAATTATAGGTTCATAGGTTAGTACTAGGCTAACTGCCCTTGTGAGCCATTTTAAGCCTAGCCAATTATCTCTTGTGAGACTCAAACCCTGCACCTTGTGTGTGTAAGGCAGACACCTTAACCATACGCCACCCTCCCAACTTTCATAAGTAAGTACTAGGCTAGCTGCACTTATGGGATATTTTAAACCTAGCCAGCTTCCTTTTAGGTGCTTGAATTAAACTATCCTTTTTGGTGTTGTATTGGTCTTACCTATCCAGTAATTGATAATTATAATAATTGGTATCATACCATATATATAATTTGAGGGGACCCATGTGTGGAATAAAGCATTTAAAAACTGCCTCTGTCCATCAGTAGTACAGGGGTCAGTCTGGAGGTAAGATTCCTACTATCCATCCATAGATTCAAGTTGCACTTGAATACAGACAGGGTCAGGGGTGAGCTTTGGTTCACATGGATGGGCAATATGTTCCATGGCAGTGGTATCCTCTGACATATCTGTCCCTCTAAACCACTATGTTGATGTTACAGAAGAGGTTTACATCCCTGGACAAAGTATTTCTGATGCCATTTGACTTGCTGAGGGTGCTTTGCATGCCAAATGCAAGTCAACTCTTAGGAGTCTGTAGGATAGTGACAAGACCTTGAGTCAGTCTATGTAGGACATATATCCAACAAATCTTAGTCCTAAACATATTTCATAAAGTAATTATTGTTCATGGTTCAGAATAAGTACAAAAACTAAAACCACATCTGACAATCTGTATAATGTAATCACAAGTAATAGTGCCTTAGTGTCCTGCAATCTTTAAAATGCATTCTTAAAAAAACTTTTTTTTTTAATTAGGAATACACATATATGTGGGTATGCTTGTGTGTGTGTGTGTGTGTGTGTGTGTGTGTGTGTGTGTGTGTGTGTGTGTGTGTGTGTGTGTATATATATATATATATATATATATATATATATATATATATATATATATATGGTTTCCTATGAAACCATCGAATTTACACTACATCGAAAATGAGAAGATCGGGACTTCTATATTGAAATTGCAAACCATCGAAAAAGGAAATCGTCGACTTCCAAAGCGTCGAAATGGAATGTCACAGCACTGGTGTATGTTTAACGCGACCTGGTAAGTGTGCGACAGTGACGGAGGTAGGAGTGGTCAGGTAAGTGAGTTAGGGTGCAGGTAGGTGAAGTGTGAGTTAGTGTCAGAGCTTGGGCTAGGGGTGGGTAAGTGAGTTAGGGTTAGGGTGCAGGTAGGTGAAGTGTGCGATATTGTCGGAGCTTGGGCTAGGGGTGGGTAAGTGAGTTAGGGTTAGGGTGCAGGTAGGTGAAGTGTGCAATAGTGTCGGACCTTAGGGTTAGGGTTTGGGTCAGGGCTAGTGTGTATTCTATGTAGTGTAGTGTGTTGTTTACGTTCCGTGTGTCGGTGTTATGGTGTTCGGTGTTTTAAATGTCGACGATTTCTGTTTTCGCTGTTATGTACTTTCGATGGTCTAGTCTCGATGTAGTCATTCTCGATGTAGTGTAACTTCGATGGTTTCATAGGGAACCATATATATATATATATATATATATATTTATGGGTTTACTACATAATTTTGAAATACTGAAATCCCGAATTTCAGTATTTCGAAATTATAACACTGAAGCCTTGAAATCTCAAAACACCAGAAGCGCGAAATTCGAAACACTGAAGTTCGGAGCTTCTGGTGTTGTGGTGTGTGAATGGATAGGTGTAAGTTCAGGTAAGTATGTATAACTGTGTTGGTTAGGGGCTTTAATGTATGTTAGTGAGTGTTTTGGCTGTGATGTGTGTGTGTGTGTGTGCAAGGGGCTGTGAAATGTGTGGGTGTGAGTTACTTTTGTATGTGTGATTGTGCAATCTCAGAGTTAGTATATATAAGTAGGGGGTGGGGGTCACAGCCCCCCACATGGGGGGGTACAGGGGGTCTTGCACCTCTGCTTGTCTGTAGTGTAGGATTGTATGTTTGATTGTGGGGGGAAATTGTGTGTATGTGTATGTGTGTGGTGTATTTGTAGTGTAGGTTCGCAATTTTAAATTTCACTGTTATGAGGTTTCGGGATTTCAAGCTTTCGGCTATAGAATTTCGAAATACCGAAATTCAGGCTTTCAGTATTTCGGGATTCTCTAATGAACCCATATATACACATATCTATATCTATATCTATATATATATATATATATATATATATATATATATATATATATATACATGTATGCATATTCAAATGTGTATGTCATCACATCTAAATACATTAAATCTAAGCAAAAGTGATTGAAACAAAAGTAATTTAATATACACTTCATCTAAACCCAGCACAATTCAAAAAACACACAGAAAAAAAATGTTTTTGCTGTGGCTGAAGCCTCCCCTGCATCCCTGATACCACCATGACTTGTGTACATCAACTCCACGGATGCACTACAGTGTGAAAAGAGGGGGTGGCTTAGTATCATGAGCTTGATGACAACAAGCTCGAGTCCTGCAATCGTGAGTCAGAAAAAACAAGTGTCATAACAGAGAAATGCAACAAGGACAAACTCATGGATCAGCCCTTTGCAGGACCTATGTTAGCACTTTTTCCTGGATCATGAGTGTTGGGTAATTTTGGGATTCGATGTTTTCCTTTGCTGAAGACTTGTGGCATTAGTACTTTCTTTCTTTCCATCTCCATATTGCTGGAATCAAGCTTGCTATCATTGCACACACTCATCTCAACCACTCAGCAGTTTGCAGAGCTCTCCACACTCAGCCTTTAAAGTATCACCTGCTCCGCTGCTCAGCTTTGACTGCAGACTGCCCCAAAGTCTGTTATTTTATTGATAAAGCTTTACAGGCAATCAGAGATCAGTTTCCTAAAGCTAGTCAAGGTCAAAGTGGAGCCAATTGCAGACCCGGTTTTAAAACTGTGTTTCTCATAGCTTTAAGCTCAGTTTGTGAGTAACTAGTACTCCAATGCACAATAATGTTAAAAAGGAATAGAAGGAATTCTTTCTGTTTTGCTGCTCAAAACTAAGTGAAGATTTACAGAAGTTGCACAGGCACTGACGGATTATGGCATTTAGCAGCAGATGAATTACAGCAGAAAAGCTGCTCATTTCTAGATCTGTAAGTAGGATCATGACTCACAACTCTTCCTGATTTTGCCTTATATATTTTTTCCCTGTCCCTCATAAAATATTTAATTTTTATTGTATGACAGTTGGTCCATAATGCCAGACATTGTAGTGTCATACTTCATAATGTTCTGTCAAGACATATTGATGCAAAACCTTTTCAACTATTAACTTTTTTAGTTAGGGTAATAATTAAAAACGCCGGTGCCATTCCGATTTTTCTCCACAGTCCATTATTTTGCTTTTGTCTCAAATTCTTGAGCAAAAATGTGGTGTGTGTGTGTGTGTGTGTGTGTGTGTGTGCACACGTGTGTACATGTGCTCAATCATGTAGTATAGGTCTACCTCTCAAATGATCCTGATTTAGAAGAATATCTCTGATTTTTCCTAATATGTTGGCCCTTTGATCCTGATTTAGCAGAATGTCTCTGATTTTTCCTCATATTTTGGCCCTGTGTCTCTACACTTTCTGGTAAATCACTGAGGATTACAATCCATCAGTAATGCTAGACAGACTTTCATAGTTAGCATTCAGAAAAAAGCACATGGATGCAAAATCTGTTTTTCTGTTAACTTATTAAGTGAACTGCAGTTGTCTGGATGGGAAGAAGACTCACTCTCTCGGCACATAATGAGCTGCTTAATGTATTCAAACATTCAATGTTTGATTCCTTCCACCTCCATTTATCTACTGTGTTGATATTAAACAAGTCACTTTAAAGCAGACCATGTTCCTGGGTCATCCCTGAACATTAATACTTTGTCCACAAATAGATTAAAAATAATAAGAATATTTAAAAATGCTCCCTTTTTGAAGTCTTTGTCCCTTATTACTTTTTGCATTCTCTACAATTCTTGACCAAAGTTATCAAGATATATTTTGGTCTGTACCTCATAAAGTTTATGATATTTTAAAACTGTAGTGGATTGCAATCACTAAATGACAATTGTGTAAGTTTCATACTGCATATCTTTCAGAAAATGTTTGATAATTCATTCTAAGTTACTTAAAACCAATATACAAAATCTGTTCCTGACTTTGAGTCTTTAATCTAAGATTCTTGAGTTAAGAAATTGTGAAAGCAGGGTGGTTGCAGTGTTACATTGTATGGTTCTTAACAGCAATAGGCTGAAAGTTATCATTTATTAATTTTTTTCATTTATTTAATCACAAGAATATATCTGATGAGTACCACGAAGACAGCCATACAAGTGGCTTTAACTGGTGGCTTCATCTGTCTGTAGTTCTCTGAATGAGTGTCTCACGTACTCGTGTGAGTGTATGTGTGTGTGTGTGTTTAATGATATACTGCAAAGCCTAGACAGTGTTATAATGAACAGGAAGGACACAGGATTGTGGAAAAGACAATTAATTTTGTGCAAGACATTGACGTTTATTGGCAATATTTTGGTCAGACGGCAACATAATTTTGGAATGTTGCTATAAATGGACCTATATATCCTATGGAGCTAAAATGAGAAAAATCTTTTTTTTTTTTTTTTTTTTTTTGTAAAGAAGGGAGAGATCATATTAAAGATGGCCCAGATGGGTAAAAAATTGTATGTTGTATGTGGCTTAGTTAGAAATGCCTGCCACTTCATTCATTTCAAGGCTCTGGTGTCTTCTTTGTTTTTATTTATTAAACTGCAGTATAAATGTGTATTTAGTGAAATTATCACAACCCTATCTTAAACAAATAAAAATAAACAAACTTTATAATAGTTCAGCTAATTAAACTATCACTATGACTGGCAAGTAGATAGCAAGCCAATAAAACAGGCATGTCTAGCTTTTTATACTGCAATTGATTTTTGATTTTAAATACTTATGACATTTTCTGTTTTGGTTAAGTCCAAAACTAATGTTTTCCTTTCTGCCTCAATAACTTTTTAACCTTATTAAACTTGGCCAAAGTACTCATGATCTTCAACCTTATGTTCAGTACCAAAATAAAAAAAAATTTATCCACAGATACATACATACCTTAATTATAAAAAAATAAAAATTCACCAGGAATAGATATTTTGGAGGGTGGCTCTTTGGCTAACACAACCATTCTTGTAGCAGATTTTTTTGCCATCAGTAACAGTAATGTTAAAATCAAAAAGTAGTAGGAACCGTTTCCCAAAAACTACTAACTGAAAACAAAATGGTCTAGGCACACTTAATACAGCTTAAAAAATATTTATTGTAAAATGTAAAGTACAAGCGCTTTCACCCTGCCCAAATGCAAGGCTTTTTCAAGTATAAAAGAACAACTGCAATTCTTCCATTTAAATACCCTTTGCCCTCTAAAATGCACCATTTTTTTAAAGAAACACAGTTTAAAAAAAAAAACACAGTTTTTAAAAAAAAACAAAGTGTTTATAAAGACATATCTTCCCCTTTAGTTACAACAGTGCATACTGTAGTCAAGTACATTTTGTTTTACATAATCTATTTTGTGTATTTATCCAAAATACAGTGTGATTGTGCAATACATGTAAACCTAAACCAGACCTATAATTTCTTTGCTTTTTTCACCAAGTCTCCCTACAAGTCAACCAGTTCTCCCAATCCCCTCCCCTTGGGTCCATTAAGACATGTTCTAAAATTCCAAAACCAAACCCTGCATGACCCGGTTCAACACAAAGATGTCTGTATAGGGCATTGTTTACATTTTTCTTCCTGATTTTGTAAGTGTGTTCGTATATGTGTTTACTTAATGCCCTCTCTGATTTACTTAGGTAGAAACTGGAACAGTCTCTACAAACTGCCAGGTAAACTATACCTTTTGTCATACAATTTCCTTTCCTAAATTTAATAACACTATTTAGACCGTTGTTCAAAACTATTTGGTCCTTGTCTATAATGTACCTACAGTATCCTCATCTTCCACACTTTTTTTGTTCCTGTGGTCCCCTGGTTACCTCTGTTGTTTTTGTTTCTCTCAAATAGTTTCTTTAAGTTCATAAAATACACCCCTTTGTTAGGGGATAGGCAGTACAACCCCGAGAGGCAGTACACTACTGGACAAAGATCCCATGGAGGAGCCACCTGTTTTCTAGATGGAGTGATATGTAAAACCCCTTTTAAAAACAGGTAAAAAGGGGAATCCAAGGATAGATAAGCCAAAATGGCGGACAAAAGAACCTTGATAGAGGAGTAAAAAATACCAGAACGCAGTAATTCGCACATAATCAATATTCGGAGGCAGCTGGCCCTTAAAAGAATCCTTAAAAGAACCCTTAAAAGAATCCTGCTTCTTTGAATGGCACCAACAAATATTTTCTACTTACACATATAAGATTTTGTAGTAACAGGTTTTTAGTCTCCTTCAGTATCTGATGTATGTGCTCATGAAAAAAAAGTGCCTATCAAATTTCCATTATCCAGGCAGTCAGCCAAAGAGTTATTGTAGGTTAGAGTGCATTAAACAATCCCTCTCTTGTCTGAATAATCCAGACTGTGGGGAATCCTGTGAAAATTACCTTTGGCCAGTTTCAAAAGACAGAATGACCACTTAGGCCAAAAATAAGTCACCACCACAATCTTTGGGGAGTCCTTTTAGATCTTTAATAGAATTCTGGATATCACTGGAAGGGGTAGAAAGCACAGAGGAATATTTCTGTCCATGGGAATGAGAAGTCATCTGTCTTCCATGCTTGTTTGCAAGAATTTCAGAAGCAGAATTTCTTTAGTTGTCTGTTATGAGAACAGGCAAACAGATTTTCTTGAGGCATTCCCCAAAGTTGGATCAATTCCTGGAAGACCCTAGAGAGTCCTGGTCCTGCTTGACTTGCCTGCTACAAAGTTTTGCGCTGATGAAATGTATAGTCTGTAGAGTCAAACTTAGTTGCTACCTGACAGCTGTACAAAGCAGGTCTGCAAAGAAAATAGTACATGTACCACATCACTGTAGTGTTATCTGATATGGCTTACAGAGGTCCTTGAGACCAGATATGATTTAGGGCCTACAAAGCATTTATTACTGCCATCATTTTATATTTATGTACTTTTACTTGCCAAGGTCATACCATGGACCTTACCCTATCTCATCCTTGGAAACTCGTGCTAGGGCTAAAACAATCTGTTTTTACAGAATGAAGGCAAGGTGGAAGGAAGAATGAGAGATGTGGATTCCATGAGCACTGAAATATTCACCATAGAATTGCCTTACTTACAAACCTCAGTATAGGGATCTGAAAAGATAAGGGTGAAGGTACTGAATTCAGACTGATCTGAGGTACCACTGAATTTTTCTCATGTGAAGTCTGGCCAAAGGAATCAATAGAATCAATGAAGCTATGTATCCAAGAATCCTTGTTTTGATTGGCAAAACTCAGAAAGAACATTTAGAACATTTCTACCTTAGAGGAAGAAAGGCTCTTCCAAGGGCAAAATCTAACAGGCATTCCAGGAAAACTGTTCTATGATAAGGGCTATGAGAAGATTTTCACTTTAAACCTCAGACTGAGTTAAAATATTCTGAACATTTGCTAAGAATTCTTAACAACTGGGAAAAGTGTCTGCAAATATACCACAATCATCCAAATATGCAAAATGTGAATACCTCAAAGTCTGCAATAACAAATACTGGATCCAGACACTTTGTAAACAAGCTTGGAGTGGTAGATGGTCCAAAAGGTAAGACAGAGAGTTTATAATGTAAGTCAGATGCAAGAAATCTTACAAAAGGCTGAAATGTTTACCAATGGGAATGTGATGGCTGGCATACTTTTAAGTCCGACTTTATAAAGAAAGATAATAACGGTACAAGAAGTAACATGGTCCAAAGGGGTAAAATTTAGAATTTTGGGACCTTAACAAAAAGATTGAGGAAGAAGAGGCCCAGCACAAGAAACCCCTTAAGTAAAACCCTTTGTCCATCTGACAGGCAGACAAACACTGGTTCTGTGATTCCCTGAGATAACATGTGCATCAGAACTGGAGGAAATAGGGATATTTGCTTCAAGGGGAAAGGAGGAAGCCTCTGTAAAGGAGGGAGGGCCTCCCATTGTCAAGCATACCCCTGTTGAAGGACTTTCAAAACCCACTTGTCTGAAGCAATCTGGTGCCAAAAAGATGAAGAGTCTGTGCAAGAGAAAGACTAATGGAGGAATGTCCTTGAATTTGAGAGGCTTTCCTTTTTATGGAACCTACTTGCCATTTTTTTAACCTTGTTTGTTGGCAACTGGTTTGAATTGTGTTTTGAAAAGGGAACTGAGGTGGAAGGAAAATGTTTATTCAATTTAAAAAAGGAAAGTTAGAAGATTTGGATCACCTTTCATCCAACCTCTTAAGCACCTTAGCTGTAGAATAGCCAAATAGAATGTCCTTGTCCAGGGAGAATTGAAGACGCCAGCTTTAATATCTTCAGGAAGATTTGGAGAAATGTAACCAAACAAATCTTCTCATGACTGTCCCAGAAGTAGCAACCCTAAAGGTAGTATCAGCAGCTACATCATAAGGACACTTTAAGGCTAGTTTAATGGGTTCCTATGGGTACAACGAAAACGCATTATGTCGAATGCTTTTTCGTTGACATATGTAGAGCGAACAGGCAAAACAGTGAAGCGGCTGTTCAGCAAATTCTTTCCCTGGGAAAGAAGTGGCTTGACTGCTTCAATGTTTTGCCATGTTCTGAAGTGTAGTGTGGTCTCTTGTCCGGTATAGCTCCCGAGCGTGATTGTGCAACAGTTACTGACCTTAGGGTTAGGGTGCGGGTTAAGGTAAGTGCATATGTATGAAAGTGTTTAGTGTTTTATATTTTTGTGTTAAATGTATGGTTGAGTTACGTGTGTATGTGTTCTCAGTTGTTTACTTTTGTTTTGGGGGGGTTAGAATTAGGGTTAAGGTAAGTGTGTATGTGTTTGGAGCTGTTTATGTAAATGTGCGAGAGTTACTGACCTTAGGGTTAGGGTGCAGGTTAAGGTAAGTGCATATGGTTTAAAATGTTTGCTGTTTTTTTTTTTCGTTAAATGTATGTTTGGGTTATGTGCATATGTGTATTTAGTTGTTTACTGGTTTTTGGGGGGTAAAATTAGGATTGGGTATGTGTATATGTGTTTGAAAGTGTGTATTGTTTTTTTTTTTTGCATGGGTTGGAACAGCTATTTCTTTCCCTTGGAAAGAAATCGCTGTTCTATGGATTCGACATTTTCAGCTTTCGCTGAAAATGTGTCGATGTAACATCATTCGCTGTTTTAAGCGTTCGATGTTGCAATATAGACCCAGTTTAATTACATAAGAAGCAGACAACAAAGGGGCATTCAAAGAATGATTTGCCTCATAAGAGGGAAGGTTAAGTTTTTTAGGTTTTCAAATGATAGAAGTTAAAATTTTAACATGTAAGCTTGGCAGGTTAAAATTCTGAATGTTAAAGTGAAAGAACAACACACTTTTTTTCCTAACGTTTTCAAAAGATTTCCCATCCTTGTCACAGAGAATGGGATTAGTATCTTCAATGTGTTTAGCAGAAGGAGTTTTGGATACAAAAATCAATGCAGAGCATGCTTTAGGGTTAGGAAACAGGTATCTGTGAGTCTGAGTTGCCCTGTATAACCTATATGACTAGCAAGGAGCTGGAGAGTGACTGCCAGATAAACCACCAATTGTGAGAAAGACATTTTCTAAACCAGATAAAACTGTAGGAACAGTCGAAGATTGAGGAATACACAGATGTAGCAAATCATGTATTTGCTGGCATATAGGAATTTCATTTTGAACGTACAGGAAAACCTCTTTCATTTCAGATAAAGTTTCAGAAAAAAGAAAACTTTACTCAGAATCAGAATCTTCAGGTTGGGAAGCAAATCTTAAAGTGCAACATTCTCCCTCCAATTGCTGCTCTTCCATTAATACATCAGAATCAGAAAGGGAGGGGCCTCGTTTAATTTTCTTTCCTTAAGAGGAAGCAGCCAAAATAAGAGTTATATTCATTCTCAAGCAAACTCCAGCAAAGCTTCCCTGTCCATTGAAACAGAAACAAGAAAAGCCAAGTTCTCACATTTTGTTTTATTTGCCTTGGAAACTTGATGGAAAAGGTATGAACTGAAGCAGGCACACTATCCTGGAGCTCAGGCTTTATGTTCTGTTTGCAGTAGAACTTTACCCACCCTTTCTCCCAAGACTAACAAGAGTGGTTCTCCTTTGCCATGGAGAGAAAGCCTACTGCCATAGGTGATGTGTTTATCCCCCAGTCCTTTCTGGCTGTAGGCGTTTCACCAGAGGGACTGGTGAAAACAATGAGGGGTCCAAGGAACCAAATTCAGCCGTAGCAGAGTCACCCATCTGCAGCTGAAGCACAAAAGGAGTCAAGCTTCTCCCTCAGACTGCCTCATTAGTATGTAGCAAGGCCAGAGAGGCAGTCTGACATGGTGCTACACATCTTCATGCAAAAAACAGCATGGAATGGCCGTCTATGAATAAAAAAATTTACCCCTGAATACAGCCCAATATGTTATTGTAACTTCATGCCTAAAAAGAATATGTATTTCTGCAAAAAAAAATCATAAAACTGATATTTTTATTCATTAAAAATGACATTAAAATAATGTTTTCATTTCTGTTCAAGATGAGGCTGCTCTTCTGCTTTTGAGGCTAGGACCACAACCTCGAACAATTACTAGGAAATCATCCCTGCAGCACTCATTAAACATGTTGTCATAATGTGTCAGAACTATTTTAGAAATACAGGCATTTATATAATGATAGTACACATACCCAAAATCAATATTATGGGATGAGTTCCACGGAAACGGTGAGTATTAAAGGTGATAAGGTACACATTAACACAGAACCTGTTAAAACTAGAATATATTAACTGTAACTAGATTATGCCTCCAAAGATAAACTATGCGAAATGCTTATCTAAACCAGATCAGTGACATGGTCTGTTATGCCCCCCCGTATGTGATTCAGCATTATACTTCTGTATGTATATTGGTCATGCTGTTAATCTCTTTGAATGATTGCATGCTGTGTATGCATGTCCTTTCCTCCATGATGCACTGAAGATATACATATCCGATTGTTTGATTTCATACAGTATACTTATGTTCACATGGATGCATGAGGCAAAGGTACATTTTTCTATATATGATCACTTGCTGACTGCATGTGATTGGGTACATATAATGATGAATGTATGTATCCTTGTGTGTGATCATATGTTGCATTCAGGCACATGTATATCTAATGATGAGGGTATGTATCCTCTTCTGTTACCATATGCTGTACACATGTATGGCTGCAGATCTTTGATGATGAAGGTATGTATCTTTATGTGTGCATTATGCCTTGTACAGATATGCACGTGTATGCATGATAGTGGAAGCATGCTTCCTTGTGCGCATTCCCATGTTGTATACAGGTATGCATGTGTATGTATGATGGCGAATGTGTCCTATAACGTATATGTATTGTTGATGTACCTAATAGTGAATTCCTCAAGAATTATGAAAAGAGGAATTATAATCAGGTATATATTTACTGTAAGGGATGAGAAGAGATGTTCAAAGACAAAGAGATTCTTCCTGATATGATATGTACAAATTAACCTGTGTGTTTACTGTGTCTGGAACACAGAGCACATTCATTTGCTTATGCTGTGTACCTGAGTATATATTAATATGCATATTCTAGCTGAAAATACATGAGGCTAAGAAGACCTTGTTGTGTGTACAATTAGCAAATGTTTATTCATTTAAGAAAAAATACTTGCTGACCAACATAAATTTAATATTGTGCACAACTACATCTGAAAAATAAAAAAAATGTGGAACAGCAAAGCTAGAAAAAATGCACAGGTATGTAAGCCAGTCCATGTGTGTATATATATATATATATATATATATATATATATATAGAGAGAGAGAGAGAGATACTATAGCTGTTATTTACACACAAGTTTTCTTAACTGGGGTCTTTCCATGTTGTGTATGGATTAAGGAAGCCAAACTTTACGTTTAATTGTAGGACTTCAAAATATCTTTCATACAGGCAGACATGGTCTCCGTAGCAATGGCTGGGGAAAAAATAAAGTTGTACTTCTTGTTATAAAACTCCGTCTTGCTTGGTCAGTCACTGTCAAACACTATATGGAACTGAATGCATTATTAATGTTTAATTTCATTTCTAATATCACACGTCCTACAGTCTGACTCAGCAGCCAAGACCCCTTGCTAAGTTTGCTCTAATATTGTCTTTTCATCCCATCAGGAACTCTAGATACGGGCTGTAGAACTCAGATGTGACACATTATTCCAATTAATTGCAAGCTGGATGTGTTGTCGCTGCCCATTATCACTGTCTTGTTTGATAAGACCACTGAAGTGCTAGAGACTGGCAAGGACAATAAAAAACATGCAATGGATGTCGATGAAGGCAAGGAAAGATGACCTCTATGTTAAGCACAATAAAACCACAGAAATGACCTGAACATATTTCAGACTCAGAACAAATCTTCCAATCCACTTTTCAGAATGTTTTGATTAGAAAAAATGCAGTGACAAAGCACTTTGCAGAGTGAAATCACAGGCTCACATTCCCACAGTAGGAAAGGTAGCAGCTACTTGGTTCAAACCCAATCATCTATCTTATGCATCTACTATGTATCTCTTTTGAGCTTCCGCTTTTGGTAGCCTGATAATACCAACTAATATAAATACCTGTTTCTTCAGAAAACAAACAGATGAATAGTAATTCAGATATGTAATATGTAAGCTTCTAAACTGCAACATATAACAGACATGTCTAAATTTTCCTTAGCCGACCTCTTTCCATATGCACCCGTAGGTGGCTATGCTGAGTAGAAAACCTTTTTGGTAATGAGTAATGTAGAATACTTGGAATGTGTGGATGTCAGAAGAATGGCATAGTGGGAAGTAGGACAGAATATGTTTTGAAATACCTGTGTAATTGGCGTCAACAGTGGGCATGACTTTCTATGGATGAACATGAAAATCAGTCATGGATACTGATGGAAAATACTGCAGAGATAGCAGTGACTACAAAAAAAGCTGATCTAAATGATTAAACAGACATGTGAAGCAGAATAAAAGGTTTTGTAAGGACCACTCCTGGAGTCACAGTATAAAAGCTATATCTATTGATTATACAGTCATGGGAGTAGGAGCTTTTCTCCAGTGTGGTGATGTGTGAAGTGGAATTTGGAGCAGAGAAGCTTGCCTATTTGCAGGATTACATCAACATGTATTTGTTTTCTGCATGCTGACAATTCAGATATACCTGGTAAGCAAATAACAGGGAAGGGAATCCAACACTGATGAAATCAGCCATTAGGAATTAGTCATTTTGCTGCACATGGATCATGATTCATGATACTGAGGGGCAGTTATTAGCTTATCTCTAAAGAAATGACTATCAGACAACATTTACTTTATTTAAGTATTTGCTCTTTGCTTACCAGAATAAAAAGCAAACCATATCTACTGTTTTCAGACTCAACCCTGGAAAATGAGCAAAACCACAAAATAAAAAATAAAAATAAAAAAATAAAGTTAATACATTTGTGTGGGTCAGTAGCTGGTTGTTTTGTGTCAACCTTGGAAAATTTTCATACAGGCCTGGCTTGTTGTGCAACAACTTCTTCCTTACCAGTAAAGAAACAGCTAGCCTCAACTTAACTCTCATCTCAATAAATATCACATAGTCCTCCCAAGGAAAATGTCAATTTTGATCAAAGAAAAACAAAAGGACCAGTCACCTGCAATTCTGAAAAGATGTTCATAGGTTAGTACTAAGCTAACTGCCCTTGTAAGCCATTTTAAGCTTAGCCAATTATCCCTTGTGAGACTCAAACCCTGCACCTTGTGTTTGTAAGGCAAACACCTTAACCATTAGGTCACCCTCCCAACCTTAAAGTATTGCTCCCTACACAGACATAGAAACACACACACAAACATCCACACTTGCCATAGGTGGGAATAGAACCCCTACTAGAGTTCTGTATCACACTACAGCATTACACGGTTATAGGACGCACCACCGAGATTACTGATAAAATATTAGAATGATAAACTGATTTGCTCACAAAACTATTAGAAGATGCTGAGACTCATAACTATTTTTACTTATTTATGGACTGACCATTGAGAAGGACTGGTTCGAGGTCTATTATCAAGCACAGCCTTTGGCTTTGCTTTTACTTCAGACATATAGCTCAACACTGATTAGTTGAGTTTATACCAACCTTGAGCTGTTAAAGACATATTAAAAAGAAAGACAGGACACAGCGTTCTAGTATGGAGGCCTCAGCGATGTTAGCTACACTTGCCTGATCTGTCATATTGTGGTCTCTAGCTGGAAGTGGAAACAAGCATATCTTTCAACATCATTGATGTATGTCCAGTGCATTAGCAGCGTTGCAGGGATTTAACAGCATAGAGAAGTGGGCAATTGTCCTGGGCATAAAGCAAGAAGAGCTTTGACTGTGTTTGTCATATGATGAAAAAACATTACTAGGTGAGTACTATCACTATCAGCAGACATTGCAGAATGACAAAGGAAAAACAATTTGCAATCACACAGCTTTAGAGCTCAGCAGATAAAACTATCAAGAACATTTAAGTAGAGTAAATGACCACAGTAATCTGTGTTGAATGCAATGAATTCTAGACATGCTAGCTTTACAAGTCATCTATCAGGAACCATGTGAATCTACTGTGTCTTCAAAATAGAAGATTAACTTGCAAGAACTGCACAATCTCAAGGCAAAGAAGGACGCACTCTGAGGTGAGATGTTATTTCCAGTGATTGATGATCCCTTGACATGACTGGAGGACAAACATTTCCTGTCATGGTTAAAGGAATATTTAACTTAAATTACTTTCTCTTGATCTGCATTAATTCCTTTTCATATGGAGTTGTAGTGAATTTTGCAGTGAGTGTTACCCAATTTTTGTCTTTCTACTTTGCAGCAACAGTCCCCAGAAAATAAATACACTGCTTTCTCAAGGAAGACTTAATCTGACCAGGCAACATCTTCATTTCTTAATAACAGTCTAAATCCTTGTATAATGGACATCTTACCTGGTGCAGTTTTGTAGACTAAATGTAAATGACCTTTTCCGGTTTATCTTTTTTACTACTTCTGCTGATATATAATCTCCAGACTACCAGACCGAATTTTAACTCAGTTGGTTTTGTGAAAGGCAGATCCTGACTCCTGAGTCTACTAAGCTTCTTTGAAAAAATTACAGAGAACAGTTGTACTTCTCTGCACACAATTTATCCTGACCTGGCAAATGGTTTTGATACTATTCCCCACAGTGAAATTCTTAAAAAATTTTAAAAATTTAATGGAAATCCCTATGATGTCCGCTAAATTTCAAATGGGATAGCCACAATATACCCATGTTGTGAAAGTTTTTGATACACTTTCTTAATTTAAAATTGTAATAAATCTTGTGCCAAAGGGATCTGTGTTAGGATATCTCCTGCTTGGCATTTATTTTGTAGAAATACAAGCAAATGGCCTGAAAGTATGATTGATCACGTTTGTTGATGACTACATAATAGGAATCGTTATTCATTTACCGAATAATACTAAACTGTTTCAGCAAGGACTGAAATATGTACATACATGGTGGATTGAAAATGGTCAACTGATAATTACAAAACTGCGAAGTATAATAGTATTTGGCAACAAAAAACACTGCTTTCACTTCATATGTTATAAATGGGTCTATATTACGTGATTGAAAATTCAGATGTTCGAACACGTAATGATCGATGCCAATTGAGCGAACTGGCAAAATGTCGAACGGCCAGAAAAAACAACAAAAACACAAACAAACCATTAAACTGCTTTATGCAGGGGGGAAAGCCCCCCTACGCCCCCCACACCCCCACTACTTAAATATACCAATTCTGAGACCGCACTACATTGCAGTAAATGGAAATCTCCCCTTACTGAGTTTCCCGTTTACGTGTTCGACATTCTGCCATTTTGCTCAATTGTGGTCGATCATTACATGTTCGAACATCTAAATTTTCGATCATGTAATATAGACCCGTTATAAATAGTACTCCTCTTCATACAGAAATATTCATACGAGCCCTAGATACATATGTGGATAGCTCTCTCTCAATTAATCATCATGCTTCCATCATAGTCAGGAAATCTGGACCAGTTAACTACCAAGGGGATATCTTCAAGAGCCAAAAAAGTCATCATATGCTCATATTCTTCCATTTGCAGACTGTCATTCAACACAGTGCCTCCTTTGGTATGTACAAATCGAAGTATATCATTCAACTGGAAAAGCCACATAGATTTCTAACTAAGAAAATTAAAAATCTTAAATCTTTCAACTATCTCAAAATTGTACAGTAGTGTAATCTGTACTTAACATAAGAGTAGATGTTTGAATTCCTTGCTGCAGTAGCCATTTCACAATAGATGGTGAATTCTGCCTGGGAAACAACAGCTGACCAGTTTCACAAAGCTCTGGCCCCTTCCCACACCTTCACTCAGACTGCTGATTTTACAGCCCAGAGGAAGATTCTTAAGGAGACCTTGCTGCTATGAAATACCAGACAGGGTTCATCCACCATGAGAGGTTGCAAATGCTATTCTCCTCTTGCAGATGTCAGAGCAATAAGAACCATCTTCCAGGTAATGAACCTTGTATCAGCCTGATAAGCTGATTCAATGCCAGGCATATTATTACATTTTCCAGCATAAAGGTAAGATCCCAGGAAGAGGCCACTTGTTTTCTAAGAGGCATAATATGTGAAAACCCCTTAAGAGACTGTTTTGTCTAAAACAGAGGAGAAAGAAGAGGATCCATGGGCCAACATGCTAAAATGGCTACAGGATGCACCTTTATAGAGGAGTAAGACAGGCCAAAGGAAAGTAACTCACACAAATATTTCAGAACCAGAGGAACATAATCACTGACAGGGATATGACTATTGGCCACGTTTCAACTAGAAAATCTTTTCTACTAGCCAACATAAGATTTACTACTAGCAGATTTTCTTGATTCTTTCAGTACCTGCTGCATGTCCTTATGAAAGGAGTGCTTAAAAGTAATCAGTATTAACTCTTCCAGGCAGTTAGCTAAAATTGGTGGAGCTTATACTGCTTGGGGTGTAATAAATTCCCCTGGCATGTGTGAGTAGGTCCAGTTTGTGAAGAAGCTTGGGGTAAATGCCTTTGGCCAATTCCATAACAGAAGAAGATCAAATGTTGCCTGGGCTAAAACAGTCACCACAATTATTTTGGAGTCTTTCTGAATCTTCAGAATTATACTGGGTATTGGTGAAAATAATGGAAATGTGTAACAAATCATTCCAGAATATGGGAATACAAATGCATCTGCTTTCCATGCTTCCCTACAAGGAACTCTGGAGGATAAATTATTCAGTTGTCTGTTTTGAAAGAGGACAAACAGATCTATCTGAGATATTTGCCACAAGCAGATCAATTCCTAGAAATTCAACTGATTCAATTTCCACTCATGAGGGCCTGTCCTGGCTCTGCTCATCATGTCTGCCACTATATTTTGTTCTGAAAGAATGTAAGATGCTTGGAGGATTATACCATGCTGTAGAGCTAACTCCCAAGCTGTGATATTTAGCCTGCCCAGAGGGTACAACCTTATATACCTCTGCTTGTTTATGTACTTCATCACTGTGATATTGTCTGCAATCACCTAAAGATGTCCAAGGGAATGCAGATGATGAAGAGATTTTATGGCATGGATTACAGCCAACATATCTTTGACATTAATGTACCTTGGTCTGTCTGAGGCATTTCATAGGCCTTGCACCTGTACCCCCATAAAAATTGCTCTTCAAGAAAATCTGAGCTGTCTGTTGTTACAAACTGAATGGAGATCTGAGAAGAAAAAGGGAGATCCAGATTTAGAGACATTTGTTGTCTCCATTAGTGCAGTTCCTTTTTTACAAAGCCCAACATTGAAATCTGAAATTCCAAAGGATGACTATGTTGGATCCATGTGTTCTTTTACAAATTATTGGATTTTTCTCATATGTAGCCTGGTGAATGGAATAATCAGAATCATAGAGGCCATTAGCCTTAGAATCCTGAAACATTCTCTCATTGGAGAAGCTCAATAAAGTTTCAAGATAAAAGTCCTCCTTCTCCTGTGTAAGGAAATCATTTTGCTGAGCTGTGTTTATAAGGCAGCCCAGAAACACAATCCTGTATGACAAAGTCAATATGATTTTTATACATTTCTCTGGAATCCTAGTATTGTAAAAAGACATTAAAGCCATGTTAAGGACTCTTGACATCTGGAAAACAATTGTACAAAGATGAGTAAGTTGTCTAAATAAGGAAATATGTGAGTGCCTTTCAGTCTGCAATGAGCTATGACTGGAGCTAGATAGTCTGTAAACACACATGGAGCTGTAGATAATCCACAGGGTAATGCAGAGAACTGATAATATAACCCGAAGAATCTGAAAATATTTTTTAAGCTTGTGACTATAAGAATGTGATGAGCATATTTTACATCTAATGTTACCATGGCACTCAAAGTGGTATGAGGGGTAATAGTGTTTGAGGGGTTAGCAATATGAACTGTGGTACTTCTACATGCATACTGAGAAAGGAAAGATCTGGAACTGGCCTCCAAAAAGTTCTTTCTTTGGCATAAGCCTTTTCTTGTTGCTCCCTTCCTGACATCTCTTTTTTTGCTCCCCCCTTTGTCTTGGGTGACAGGGATTGCTTGTTTTGTTGTTTAAAAGGAAAAGAGAATTTGAGAGATCTATAATGGGTGACTGAAAAATGACAATCGCTAAATTGTCTTTCCTCTTTCATCAGATTGTTTGAGGACCAGACCACAAAAGAGTGAAACAAAACTTCCAAATCTAATGTACAATTCAAAATTTCAGACTTATTTTATTAGCATATAATAATTTTAACAAACATCATGTTGTCAGATGAACACTGTCTAATCTTCATTTTTTTTTCTTTGCAGGTAACACCCTGACAGAAGACTGACTAGGAAATGGCAGTTTAGATCCATCAAGAGGTCTTTTTTGATGGTTATCCTGAGAAGCATCCCAGGAGTATCTCCCAGACCCAAAGAAGATGGTTTTTCCAAGCCCATAATGGTGGTTGAAAGGACTTCACCAGAGGAAACCAGTGAAGATAGTGTGTGGTCTGAGGATCAGTGGATTGCCACTAAAGGTTCACACCCCAATGATTGAGGTTCTTTACTGTGTTGTTTCTTCTTCTTTTTTTTTTTTTTTTACTCAAATGATTTTATTTAAAAAAACATAAAATTCACTTAGATACTAATACAATATAAACTAAAATTTCCAGATTTGAATAACTATTTAGAATATTTATATTCAGCCTAGAATGAATCAAAAGAAACCAATAGAATTCAACATTAATTTGATACAAAAACAACATATACTTATCAGAGAGAGACTGAGTCCATTTTCAAGGTAGCAGTCAGAGATAGAATTTACCTCCATGGATTATTTACCAGTGGCTTTGGATAAGTTCTGAGTTCTTTGATTTTAATTTCCATCAAAGCCGTTTCCTTTACCAAGGACAGAAATTCTTCAAAGGAAGGCGTGACGTTGGAATACCACTTCCTAGTTATAAATTTCCTGGTGATTGCTAATATTGTCCATAATAGATGTAAATTTATTTTGTTCAAGTAAGGACCTTCATTAACATTTAACAAAATTAGAGCTTTTGTTAAATTAAAAGAATCTGTAAATATAGCCTGCAAAAAGTTATTAATGTCATTCCAAAAAGATTTTATAGTAGTACAGTCATAAAAATATGTAACCAGTCAGCTTTACAAATCTTTTGACATCTCCAAGTCACATTTCTGGATGAATTAAACTTTGTAAGTTTTTCAGGTGTCAAACAAGCTCTATGAAGAAACATCCAATTAAATATTCTCCAGTACTGTGAGTTTGATGTTAACTTTACAGAAAGTAAGATATTAGATTTACTTTCTCATGATAAACATAAAGAATGCCCTTTAGTAATATATTGCCAATAACTTTGTCTAGGTGTTGTTTTATACGTTATTAATGTTTTATATAGATTTGAAATTATATTCTCCATATTATGGTTATTATATATAATTTCAAATAAAAAACTTATACATTTTGGGCTAATTTTAAAGGATAATTGTTTATTATTCTACATAAGTCATGAGAATATGTTAAAATGTTTTGAAGTAATAATCAGTCATTAAATTCCAGACAAGAAAATGTTATGTGTTGAATATTTAGAACCTTTAGATGTCTCATTTATTGCTGCCAGCATGTAAGTTTGTTAGATTCCCAAGAAGCTAAGGTATTTCTAAGCACCTTATCAAAAAAAATATTTGTAATACTAAATGGAATTAATAAATTGAACCACAGTTTCATATCTATACTTGCATTAAGAAATTTCCTAAAAGTATTGAATATACGATTAATTAAATTCAAATTGGTAGGACTTGAAATATTATACTGGATGCTAAAAAATACCAAATACCATAATTTATTAGAGCAGTCGAGTAACTGAAAGTTCTTTGATATAGAATACTAATTTGCTATAATAACAGAATGCAGTCATTTCCAATTAGAGGAGTAATTAGGATTTACCCAATCTATAAGTGTTTTGAATATGGATACTTTTATGTGGGTTTCAATGTCCACAAAATTGAGACCTTCTTGTTCCTAAGGTCTAATATGATGTGTATATGCAACTCTATTTCTTTTAGGAAACCATAACATTTAATGAGAGAGAGAGTTAATCTCCTTAAGAAAATGTCTTTTAGGAAGCACAGGAATAGCTTGGACTACATATAGAATCTTAGGAAGTAAAACCATCTTTATCATTTGCAATCTATCCTCAAAAGTCATAAACATTTTGTTCCATTTTTCTAGATAGATTGTAATCATATTCATTGTATTCATCATATTCTTGTAATTAACATCTAATGTCTCTTCTGGGTTATCATGCATGATGACACCTAGATAATTTAAGGTATTTGTTTGTTTTCCTATAACATGATTCTTATTTATTTGAATTTATTTTTATTCAATAATAAAAATGTTGATGTTGATTTATTAAAATGAAGACCAGACGTTATATGAAACCTCTCAATTAATGATTCTAGTTCTTTTAAAACCGTTCTTAAATTGGGCAGTGTGAGAAGAACATCAGCAGCAAACAACAATATTTTGGAATTATATTGGTCATATACATCCACACCCTTTATCTTGTGACTGTTTCTTATTAAAATAGCAAATACCTCAACAGCTAATGCAAACAAAATAAGTGACATGGGGCATCCTTGTTTAGTGATTTTAGTAAGAAGAACTGATTCTGATATAAACAGGCTAGTTTAACTTATACTAAATTATTTTTATAGATGTTTGTTATAAGTGCTATAAAGGGTGGATGAAAATCAAATAAAGATAAAATTTTGAATAAATAATCCCAATTTAAAGAATCAAAAGCTCTTTCCATATCTAGTCCAATTATTAATGCTTCTTGGTTTTCCCTGTATTACTAAATGGAATTAATAAATTGACCACAGTTTCATATCTATTCTTACATTATGAAATTCCCTAAAAGTATTGAAAATATGATAAATTAAATTCAATAGGGGTTAAAATTCTTTTAATATTGTCACTCAGTAAGAGTTAAAATCCTTTTAATATTGTCATGTGTATGTCTATTATGTATAAAACCAGTCTGATCTTCATTTATTATATTTTCCAATAGAATTTTTATTCTATTAACTAGAATTGAGATTAATATTTTGTAATCATTATTTAGTAATGATATTGGTCTATAGGAATTACAATATACAGGATTTTTATTATCTTTTATAATAGGAGTAATTAGTGAATATCTCCAGGAAGGGGGGGATTATACAATGAGTTTGAATTTCAAGAAAAGTTCAATGTAAGAAGGGAATTAGGAAAACGTTTATACATCTCTATAACTATGTCATCTATTCCTGGAGCTTCATTGCGCTTACTATCTCTAATCTTGTCCATAATTTCCTTACACAATATTGTTTTTTGAAGCTCTATCTTTGGTTTTTCAGGATTTTTTTTAAGTTTAGAAGAGATTACATCTAATTCAAGAAGTTAATTTGAGAGTTGCTATTATTATAATGCTCATTGTATTGATATTTAAATGCTTTATTTTTTACCTTCATGTATTATTTATTTATTATTTATTGACATATATTGACCAGGAAAGTATACAGGGCCCAATGACCCATTTTCAGTGGAGGACTGGTGAGAAAAGCTCTATGCAGTCACAGAAATTTTTACATAACATCAGAGTGCATTTTAACCTTCATTGAAAGATTGTGCATAAGTTTAGGTGAATTAGTGTATGAGTTTATTTTTAGTTTCTCTAAAGCCAGATTAGACTTATGAGTTAAGATTTCATTGTTTTTTCTATTTAACTCTTCTATTTTCTTCTTGATATCAGAGGACTATGGAGTCTTATTGGATTTCATTGTTAAAAATTGGGATTCTATATTTTGTAATTCTAATTCCCATTCTTTAATTTTTTTCTTGAACCAAGTAAGAGCTTTACCATATACATACATATATATATATATATATATATATATATATATATATATATATATATATAGGCTTTTAATGAGTCCCATATTATTACTATGTTGGTCTCTGAAGTATAATTAGTATCTAAAAAAATGAAGCTCCGAAAGAAACCAAGGTTTAAATTCTTTAATTTTTGTGATATAAGAATGTATTCCTGTTGTAAAGACTAATGCTTTAAAGTCTATTTAAAATTTAAGGATCAAAGAGTTGTGGACAGATAAAGGGCAAGGAAGTATAGAAAAAAAAGAAATCTTTGAATTCAAGTCATGAGAAATAAAAATGCTATCAATTCTGGTTTGGGTGCCAAATCTGTTAATTTGATGAGAGAATGTTAATGAATTAACTTCCTTAATATTAAAACTATTAAATAAATTAAAGGCTTCAGTCCATTTCTAAGACATTTTACAGTGGCGGCTAGATGAATAGTTCTTTTACTTGAAGTGTCAGAACTGTCTAGAATGCAATTAAAATCCCATCCTACTATTAGGTTGCCTTTATATTTATTAGCGATAAAGCCTAAATGTTTCTTTGCAGTTCCTATCCCTATGCCAGGAAACCAATATAAATTTACCAATATTGATATCCTGTTAACATTTCAATATTATAAGAGCCATGAAACCATCCTAATCTGTATATCTGTAGATAATTTCAGGATTAATGATGTTTTTTTTTTCCATAATATTATTACTCCTCTAGTCTTTGATTTATAGGAAGAATGCACTAATGTCCGGTATTCATTAGGATTCTATGTGTTAGTATCATTTGTTTTAAAATGTGTTTCTTGAAGAAAAACTATCTGAGATTTATTTAGTTTTAAATATCTTGAAATATTTGATTTCTTTCTTGGATTATTCAAGCCACTGGTATTTAAAGATAACAATGTTAAATCCATATCTGTCTGCAATTAAGGTATAGATATATTTTTAAACTTATTATTAGTACACAAGTCCCCTCTGTTATCAATAATGATTTATAGGTATATAATGTTTCAACTAAAATGACCAAACTGGTTTCTTTTAATAGTGAAAACATGTTGAGTCTTAAAATAGGCATAAAACTAAAAAAGATAACTTAAAAAATATAGAGAGCAAGTTAAACCTTAAGTAAATATTAACACACACCAAACATGGAATGAAAATCATTCCTAGTCCAATAGATAAGAATAGCTCTATTAGACTATCCCTCATGTCTTGTTTATCAGCTTTATCTATGCTCCTATACGAAAATTTAATGGAGACTATTATATAAATATATAATGATGATATACAGTAATATACATATGAAGTGATCTCTTTGCCTCTCAAATGACTTATTTATTCATTGCATGGCTGTAGTTTCTTAAAATCATGAATCAACTGAACTGATGCTGGTTATATTTAAGAAATGAGTAATTAACAGACATACAGCAAAGGGGGAGGTGACAAACCTTCAAACGAGAAACATCACCAGAGTCTTTATTTCCATATTCCTACTACAAACCTCTTTTCTATAAATGAACAAAGAGGTATTGCTTATTTACTTGGATTATAATAGATAGAGTAGTAAAATAATAACTAAATTACTAGCTCTTAAAATTCCTTAAGAAGTATTTATAAAAAGAAATTTAAGAGCAATGCTTTGCAACATTGGACAAATTATAACATTATGATACACTCAGTGAACAAGACTGCAGTGCTAAATTTTTAGTTTTCTTAAAGGTGGGTAGTTGAAGTAAATTGAAAGTTTGAGTAGACCTTTATGATGGAAATGTTCTAAATTGGGCAGCTTTGTCATTATTGGTGCATGCATTTTGTTTCAGTGTTTACTGGAAGAATGTGCAAAACATGCCCTCTAACACTGCACTGTATTATACAAGGAATATAATTTAATACAATCAGGAAGGTGTATCAAAGAACACATGTATGTTTCATGTGCAAGGGGCCTATGATTTGAAAACAGCCCAAAGTTAATCTTTATCTGCCACTGGGCAGATGTTTTTTCTTTGAATGTGGGTTTCAGTGCTGTTTCAATGAATGTGAGTTTCAAGGGCGGAAAAGTTGTAATGCTAAGTCTATTCATTGTGAAACTGCATTGCTTTGTTTAGAAGACGTATATTAGTGTTTGTGCTGTAAAATATAAAACAAATCTTTTAAATGAAATCCAAATCATAATAGAAGTAAAGCAGTATGCACATTACAGTGTTTGTGGTAAATGGGGTGAAATAGCGAAGTAGAAGGACAGTGGAATGGCTGCAGGGGAGAGGCCCCATTCGACCATGATTTTGTGAGGGGGGAAGGGTGGCAAACTCAAAGATAGCCCCGGCTGAACTATACCTCTCAACTGTCCAGATTTTCATAGAATGCATAGATTTTTGCTTCTTATTTTTGGTTTGATCCTCATAACATTTGTGGTTTTATGGCAAATCATTTAGGAATGAAGTCACTAAATAATGACAGACATTGAGTTTCAGACGTCATACCCTTCAGAAAAATGCATGCTAAAGCAAGACCTGTTATTCTGTCAACTGTCTAAGTTTATGCAAGAGCAATTTTTAGTACTGTTTGTTTGTTCCCCCAATATATTTGGCCTTGTCCATATTTCCTGCATTAAGAGGTTGAGATGTAAGCACAAATAAATCACTTTATAGAATTAGGTATATTCAAACCTCTCAACTGTCCCCAATTTTGGCTGAAAATGTTGCTTTCCCCCCTAATAAACCCTCCGCAAAATGGAAATGTGGCGGGTTTACAATTAATAAATAATTGTAATGATCCAAGTTATAGATTACTTTAATTTTTGAAATGCATGTAGATTCTCTTATTTTGTCAGCTGCTCAACATAAGAGTAATAATATTAAAAAAAGTGTCCCTTCTTTGACAGGTTCCCAGCTGTATTGTGTGGCTATTTTATATTTTTATTTATTATTTACTTATTTATTTGCAGTTTCTTTACCAGGATAGTCCATTTTCAAAAGAGTCCTGGGGAGAAAAGCTCCAGTAAATTACAAGTATAATAAGTTTCAGAATTACCAGATTACAGTATAACAATTACTACAAATTTTACAAAACAGTTTATCAGACATTAGAAAGAGAATAGATGGTAATAACAGTTACAGTAAATTAGCCTTTGAAAAATTCCATTATATTTTTATAAATATATTGATTCTCAGCTAGAGCGTATAATTTGTGGAGGCATATGTGAATGGGGCATGCCTTCGTTGAAGGTTGTGCGTCAGGGCTGGTAACCCGGTACGTAAAAAATCCACTACCAATCATTAGCGGACCGGAGTTCCGCTGTGGCGACCCCTAACCAGGAAAAGCTGAAAGACACAAACAAATATCCAATATATTTTACATAACATTTTTGGTCCAGTTTTCATAAAATTGTGGTTTTCTGGCAAATTAGTGGCAAATTATTAAAGATTGAAGTTAGACAATAATGAGAGACATTTGCATTTCAGATTTCATACCATTCATACTAATGCAAGACCTACTATTCTATTATCTTTCTAAATTTATAAGAGCAATATTTACAAATTGTCTTTAATTTTGGGCATTTTCCCTACTTCTGTTTATGGCTTTGTACAGATTTCTTGCTCTGAGGTTGAGAGGTATGACAAATGCGTCAGGGCCACCACTGTCAGCCAGAGACATTTCAAATTGTGACATACTTGTCATACCCCACTCCCCCATGTAGTCACTCTGGATGTGACCAAGCAAGGCAAGGAGAAGTTATGCAGTGTAAGTGTGCAGAGTATCACCCTATCCAAGGTAGATACAAGTACTACAGTGGCTTTTCATCTGTCCTTGATTTTGCAGAATGTTCTTGTTTTCTGTCATATTTTTATACTGTTGATTTATGCTTCTTAATATTCATAAAATGCATGTTGTTGCAGTGCTTGTTGATCTGTGTTTAAGTAACAATGCTTTAATGACCATCAGATAAGCTTGTCTGAGATTGTAAGATGCAAGTAAGCTTTAATAAGCATACTGTTAAAGAATTATCAACATTGAAAGCCTTTTTGTTGTTGCCATGCAAAGCATATTTACATAACTAGATAACATATAAGCCTTAGGTACTGAAATGCGTATGACAGTATTTGTAATAAAGGACAGGATTACAGTATTTTCAGAAGCTCATTACATTTGCTGGAAACTTGCAGTCATCTTTGCAGGCTTTACCCGTAAACTAAACAGAATGCCAATCTATCATGTGTGGTCCATAACCTGTGCAGTAATCCTTTAAGCAATTCATCTTAAGCGTGTTTCTTGTTTGCTGTTCATTTTTTACTTTGATCATGTTTTCCCCATGAAACAAGTAGATAGTTATTGTCAGGCAGCAGGTCTTTTTTTGGATAAGAAACATTTCTACAAGTGGGAGTATTACAGAGACTGCTACTTTCAGTATGTTACTTAATACTTTTATAAAGCTGAATATAAATTATAATTAGAACTGCAATGCAAGGAGAAGTGGTTTGAGTTGAGTGCTGCTTATTTTTTTATACTTGAATTTGACTGGCATTCCAGTAATGTATTTAAAAAGTAATTTATTTTTTCATGCCTCACAACCTTTTTGTTTCCATCTAGATATTACGTAAGCTGTCATGTAGCCAATGCATTGAATATTTTTTTTCTTTTCCACTTCATTTTGTCTTGATTGGACTCTCATAATAATGGTTTGGCACCCAGGGCAGAGTATTTAATTAAAGTCCAGTTTTTTATGTTTTTTGAGCATAGCTCCACCCCCTTTTTAGTTGGCCACCCCCATTCACATTGGCCCCACCCATTTAGCTGTCTCCTGCAGCCCCCCTTTTATTTGAAGTCACCAGCCACCACTGACTCTGACTAATGATTTCCCTCCTCTGGGCTGTCCAATCAGCAGTCAGAATGTAGAGAAGAGAAGAAGCAAGAGCTTTGTGAAGCTGGCAATTTGCTGTTGTCTTATCTTAAGAAGGATGCAACCCATATAGCCAAAAGGCTACTGTAGCAGTGAGAATGATGGACATTTAGCATGATTCTCCTCATACCTCAAGATGACCTGTGTCTAGCTTTGCAAGCCATTAATGACACAATCCTATTTGAGCTCCTAATTCTTTGCAAAAACATTTCCTCTAAAAATACCTGCACTAGAGACTTAAATCTACATAAACACATAAATAAAACTCACTCAAGAGTTTGGTTCCTAACACAGAGCATTCCCAACCTATGGAATAAATTGCCATTACAGGTCAAACTAAACACTATTTATGCTACCTTTAAGGCTAGTGTTGATGATTGTATGGATAGACACAAATTTATTCCAGGCTTACCATGTAAGGCCCTGCTTGATTTGGGACGAAAGCAGTATTAAGTGCTTGATGTGTGACAAAATTGGTTTTAAGTTTGTCTACTTAAACGTGTACATGGCTTGACATTTTAAAGTCCTCATGACACATTTTTAGTATTAGTCCAGTGTTCTTAAACCCCTGCACTCCCACACCTCTGCTACTATTGCATATTAACTCCAAGATCACCTGCTTTGAGGAAAACAAAATAATCCATGGCACAAAGATCTCAGACTAAGCATGAGGCATAAAAAATAAGCCTCTTCAGTGCGATCATTGCTCTTCCTCCTTATCTTTGTGCAGCAATCCCACTATATCATTATAACATCAGAAAAAAAATAACCAAGTGTGATAATTTATGATACAATTAAGCTGCCATTTATTTCTCATTGTACAAGCCCTCACATCAAAATGAACAGCACTTACACAAAATATCCAAGCCAAAAATGGACCTCCTTTTTAATTTTGATAACTAACATGTATTTGGTGCTTCTAGCACCTTCTTTGTTAACCACATTCTACATTTTCCCTTCAGGTTTATGTTGCTGTATCAAGGATATCTGTGTCTACAAAATATGTTAGCATGTTGTGAGTCATGCGCGGGTCAGCTGGGAACAGGCTCCAAAAGGAAGATAAAATAAATAAGCACATTCATACCATCTAGAATTGACAATGTTTCACTCAGGTTCAGTGAAATAAAGAGTGATATTGGATGGAGTAGGAAATGTCCTGAGAAATAACATCTCACACATAGTGCATTTGCAGTCATAAAAAAATAAGCTAAAATATTTCTCTTGCCAGTATGCGCTCATTTTTCTACTATGTGGTATTTGACTTTATTTTACATCTTTGAAGCCATTATTTAATATTTCAGTCAAGTGCAAATACAAGTTAGAGTAATATGGCCTTGATTGTTTAAAAATTCTATATGATACTTAAAAGTGAAAAGTTATATCCAAATATTAGCAAGGGGCATATTTTACTGATAACAGTATTTGATGCATTGTTTAAACTTGGAAGCAAATACAGCACATAGTCACAACTGTATTCTGTGATATTCAAAACTGATAAGTAAAACCCAAGTATAAAGATATGGATATTTTACTTTATTTTTACATGCTGAAGGACATCATTTGGGGAAGCAGAGTAACATTGCCATAATTGTCTGGGGTCTATATTATATTATCAAAAAGACAGGGCAGAAAATGGCACATCAAAAATGCCATTCAGTAAATTTGCTCTTGTGGAAGGCTGCACCCCCCCCCCCCCACTAATTATATATACCAACTCTGAGATTGCATTACAGTGGAGAAAGGGCAAATTTTCCAATATTCACTGTACTGCGATCTCATATGAACAGTTTGCTGAACGGCATTTTTGATGTAAGTGCCGTTCGCTGACATGTCTTTTTGATAATATACTACAGACCCAATTGTCTGGTACATCTTACTTTATGACAGCTGATAGTAAGGAGGAGTGGTTATGTGTTTATCTAGTGCTAAAACAAGAACTATTTCAAACTATTAGTACTCATAAGGACAACTTATATAAGTTTAAATGACCTCACTCTGTATCAAAGGAAATTATAGGTTTAATTCACTTTACTTCTGAAAAAGATTGACATTTTTGTTAAATTGTTTTCAAGAAATGTCACAAAGTCAGAAACAACAGAAAAACAGACTGGTCTAATATTATGTCAAGAAGACAGTGCAGCTAAAAGTATATCAATCTGCCACTTGTCCTTACGGGTGGGCTCACACACATTTGTCGGAAATAGAAAGTGCCCATCAAAGTCATAAAGGATATTACTTTCTTAGATATACTCTAGGATATATACAGATTTCCAGCAAACAGGCATCAGTCTGAAATACACATAGATGGAAATTACATTAAGTGTTTGATAAAAAAATGGTTGTGCATTGGAAAATAGAACTTTTATGCTGTTCTAATTTCACAAAAACCCCAAACACAGTGATTATTACAGAAATGTGGCAAATACTGGACCCCTGTATTTGTCCTTTCTTGTAATGCCCCTGTAGGCACTACAAGAAAGGACAAAGGGTTGTGCAATAATGTGGCTAAGAGATGATTTTCAGGTCAAAGGTATAAACGAGTTTGGTAATAAAGAAAACACAGTTGACTGTATTGTGGTGTCCAGTAACATAGGGAATACTGGTCTCAACAGCTACTAAACTGAATGAGTTAATAAATTAAGGGCCGGATCCATGAACACCTACACCAAGTGTGCACTATTCTGACTGAATAGACAACACAAGCATAACTCCAACCTTCTTCCTCCTAATTTTGGTTTTCTTACTGCTGTTTTTGCAGCCTTAAATATCAAGGAAGATTCATAAAGGTTACCACAAGTGTAGACTACATCTAAACTTAGTATAATCTTTCTGAGTGAATGGTCAGCACAAAAAATGTGGTAAGGATGTTCTTGAATACAGATTGTGTACACTTAGTGAACAGTTACTTTACACTTAGTGTAGATATTCATGAATCCAGCCCAATATCTTATCAATGCATGCACAGTGTGTAATGATTGGAGGTTTAACTTTTTCTCTCTAGTATGTACTAAGACATGATCAGTAGCACCACAAAGACTGTTTAGCCAATTATTAAGGCAAAACAAGCTTTCTTGGACACTGAGTCCCAGCCATAAAAAAATAACTTAAAAGATATTATATGCATACTTGAACACTTTAAAATGGAAGATTGCTCTAAATGGTCTCTTTTGCCAAAATTTGACCAATTAGCTGTATTAACTATACTGTGTACACCAGTGTTATACAAAAGCATAGAAAAATTGCTAAAGTTAATTGCACTGACAGACTATGATAAATCACTGGATTAGTTAAAGGACACACTTTAAAAACAATAATGCAAGTAGCATGTAGGAGTATATGAAAAACAGGATCTTTTAATTCAAATATAGAAAACTGACTGAAGACAGAATAAAATATTTTAAATTATATGGAAGAATCACAACATATACTAATAAAGGACAAAAAACAAGAAATTGAAGAAATGGAGAGCAGGCACAATAAATTACATAAAGTCTCTGAATAGAAAGTTTAAGTAAAGTGTGAAATGGGGACCAATGAATCCATGGAAAGAGATTGATATACAACAGGAAGGACAATAAGAAGCCTTTTATTAATTAATTTAGAAGAGATGTGAGCCAAAATCTAATATTATCCTGAAAGCAGTGAATGGCAATGAAATTAATTTATAACAGTGACATTGATAAACATTCTCTTATCATACTATTAAGCTTTATAATAATAACAGTAGCTGATTGAATAAAAACTTCTGAGTAATGAAGGATATACTGCCATAAATGCTTCTGAGGTTATTACTTTACTGATAAAAGTTGGTCATTAGTAAGTAACATGAGGAGATAACGTAACTATTAAAGATGTGAAAATGCTTAAAGACATGCTAGCTCAGCTGTTATGAGTACTTTTCAATGTGTGTTTTGTAAAAAAAAAAATATATATATATATATACAGATATATATATATATATATATATATATATATATAGATATATATATATATATATATATATATATATATATATACATACATATATATATATATATATATATATATATATATATATATATATATATATATATATATATATATATATATATATATATATATATATACACTCCATTAACTGGGACTCATGCAACCGACACGCCTAAGCAAAAAGCAATTTTGATTGGGGCGTATGCCAGTATAAGAGCCAAATAAAAATCACTAAGTGGAACCACTTCTACTCAATGCAGGACAGTCTGCAGGAGTTGTGAGGATCACAATAACAATAGGCATGTTAATCTACTCTTAAATTCAGGGAAAACAACATTAACCATAGTGTCAAAGGGAAGATCTATAGAAGAAAGCATCTACTAGCATTTGGCCAAATTCTTTTGGTAGGTGAGCTACATGACAGGGTACTTTCTAAAAATCTGGTATGTTGGATCAATTAATGGCATAATTCTAGGCTGTAACAAGTAGCAGCAAAAGACAGTTTAGAGGAATTAATGCCCTGCAAAAGAAGACATAACTAAGACAACTGCCATGGGACCTTATCTCTTTAGCATTTATAAATTTGATAGTTTGATACCTTCAGATACATTTTAACTATTCTTTTCAGCTGACTTTAAAAATTTGCAAAATATAAAAAAATGACACCTTATCCCCTTGTAAAATGTGAAAACGGGGGTGGACAATGATGATTATATCAATAAGCATTACAAGACAGGATAAAGGGGGATGTAATGATTTTGGTAAGAGAAGATTTAGCAAGTTTTTCAAAATTGCTTGTACAATCTTGGCAAAGGGGCAGAAAAAAATCACATGAAGAATAATATCAATCAATCCGAACGTACACATTTTGGCATGCAAAAATGGATCAATAAAAGGAAGAGAGATTCATAGCATTACACTTTTTGAACATTTAGGCACCTGGGTAGACAGCAAAGTAAGTTTTGACTACCAGGGTGCCTAAGTCATCAGTGACTCAGTGACTACTGTAAAATTACTAGAGGCACAACAAAATGCTTAAACTATAGGCGTGTTAATTGCTAAAAACAGTTTACAAAATATTAATAAGACCAAAAGTTGGATGTGGCAGTAAATTATGGGGTCCTGTTACAAAGACAGACAGGCTGGAACTGGAAAAAGTACAGTGCACATTTATTAAATTAAAGAGGGGAAAATATGCATTGTCACATGAAGAGATATGAACAACATCTAACTTGTTTTCTATAACTTACAGGCAACAAAGTGGGTGGCAGGAAGCTAAGGCAGGTATTTAAACATTTAAGGACCTTCTTTATGGAAATGTTTTGGAATAAAGAAAAGTAAGCAGCATAATTCAAATAACTTGACAGGTACTTACATTGGAACTAGTAGAACTATAGAATACTTTACAGAAAGAGTGACAGTTGAAGGCAAATGCCCTTCTAAACATGTTAAAACTTGTGAAAAATAGGAATTCTTTACAGATGCTTTGTGCAGTTTTTTTATGAATCATAATGCTTGTTTTTGGGAATACTAAAAGAGCTCAAGGCCATCCCTGCATGGGATTATATTGCAAATATAAGCAAGATAAACATTTTACTTTATTTTACTCATTTGCATATATCAGTTAGTGTACTGCTTGAAAAGGGACACAGCATGGGCTTAACAATATGCAAACCACCAAGACTATGTTACTGTAACTTGATATGTGCAATTTAGGCATTACAATCTCTGGCAAGGTACTCTGTGTATGACTGAATTAATGCAGGATCAACATTCTTAGCTGCTGTGTGCAGTTCTACCATGCACAGAAAAGCTTAACGTGGGGGCAATAGTTATTCTAATTCAGTCACGTACAGATTATTTTAGCATCTGGAGGATGTATCAACACTGCCAAACTTGATGAACTAATTTATAAGCTCTTCTGAGTTGGCCAGGAACTCCCCTCTTGGCTTACTGTGCAGATCATATATGACCTCATTAAAATGTTCATTCAAATATTTTGTTTGCCTTTTATTGTGATGTTTTAAGTGACACCAGCTGACTTCTTTTGCCTCCATGTAATAAGAAACTGTTATCTATCTAAAACTTTTGCAGCTTTTCCATATGTATCCATGGCAAATGGAATTTGCAGAACATAGCTAGGGAGACATGCCCAGTGTAAAGGTATTGCTCTGTGTGACTGCAAAATTATTAAAGCTTAAAACTTCCAAGAGTACATGTATGAATGAAATACCTCAGAAAAGTTAATGCCACTCGTAACTCACGGATACCAGAAAGAAATAGGGACTTAGTATCTCATTTGAAATCAGAACATAACAGTGTATTTTGTAATTCCAAAATAAACAGACAAACATTTATTGTAAACACAGAGATATCATCAATGGAAAATGCATTCGTAAAAATTTAATGGGATGGGATACAAAAGAAAGTTGTGGAAAACTACAGAAAAAGGTAAAAATGGAAAGAAGTAACGGATTCATAGAGCCTGGATAAAGATAAGTGACACTGCAAAGTAAACTGTGTTATAAGCCACAAACACAAAAGCAATCAGTGCTAAACACAAGTACAGAAATAAAAGCAAGCATCTGTATTAAAAGTAGTGAAAAGTCCCACATTACAAAATTAACAGACATCACTATCAGTCTATTTTTGTGCAGGACACTTCAACACTAGGATCTTAATGGCTCGCATTAGGTTGTCTAGGGGAAGAACAAAGGTGAAAAAATCTATAATTAATAAAAAAATATACATTTCTATTGACTTTCATTTGCAGACATTTCCACTATCATGTGTAACTAATGTTTTCCATTCACGAAGACAAGTTACGCACACAAACCATACCCCCCTAATATTTAGGCCATGACCGTATCATAGACTCTGTGACTTATTGTACATAAGTTAATGCACCTTCTTCTTGAAACTTTTTCTCTACCACCTTCTCTGAAATATTGCTGCAGTTGTCCACCACTCATGTATGAAAAAGTATTTCCTTATGTTACTCTGGAATGTGTCCAACTAAAGTTATTAGCATTTTGTTAAATAGTTTATGTTCTCCTAAGAACACATATGCTCTGTTTGATATTAGCTGATCAATGGCAGCTTTCTATCATAACTTTCTTTAAATGTATCTAATTGACAAAAAGGTAAATCGTTTAATTCTATTTGGGAAAAGGGCAGTTTGTTTAAGGAAGAGTTTGTCTATAGGGAGTTGTGGAAACACAAGCTGTGAAATTCACTGTTGATCAAGTGCAGGAGTTTTTGAGTCTCTCAGCAATAGCTTTTGCCTAACTTATGCATTTTTCTTTTGGGTTGTGGTTGTGAGACTGTCCTTTTATATATTTAATTTGAGGATGTTAGAGCCCAAATATCAGGACTGGGATGAATCTCCATTGTAAAGTATGTTTTTAAACAATTTTTGTTCTTTCTCTCATCAACTTCAAAAGGACGGTGCTTGGTTTTCTTTTGCAATCACTTTACTTCGGGTGATATTTTTTAAATTAAAATTTGTTGTTAACATGTAAGGGCATGTCAACTAACAAAACAATACTCATTTATTTATTTTTTTAAATTTTTCATCCATACTGGTTTTTACTACAGCTGTATCAATATACAGACAGCACCTTTTATACTATTGTTATAAGTCCTTTCTGAGCTGTGATTTCAAAACTGTTTTTATTTTTATTAGCATTATTATTTTTTTTAAACAAGGTGGGTGAACTGATACCAAATGAAACTTTTCTGAGACATGATTTGGACCCAAAGCTGAAAAAGATTAATAAATAGATCTACCTTAGATACGATGATGTCCCAAAAATGAGAAACCAACCAGCATTCTTCTTACTAGTAATTAGCACATGCGCTGAAGCCTTGCTTTGTTCATGACTTTCACTCATAGGCTTTACAACTTACATTTTCAGCCATTTTAGGCAAATTAACATGATTTTTAACCAGCCATTTCAAAGGCTCGAAATAGGAACTTATTCCAGGCATTAGCAAAGCCCAGTTCAAGAAATGTACTGATAATTTTGGAACAAAGAATGGAAGTGTAAACATATTTAATATACATTGCTGGCCTTCTATAATGTACATTAATCAGTACTTTAGCTACCATGACTATTTATCACTTGTATGTGACAGACAGACAGGAAAGAGACGGATTTGTTGAACTAAGTGTCATTCGTTTTTGCTGCTATGAAACCAACAAACCCAGCTTGAAATCAGTCTGTCTCACTGTTGCTTGAGTGTCAGTTTCTAACATGAAACAGTGTTGATTTATGAGACACTTCAAATGCTTTTGATACCATTCGGTTACAACATGTAAGACCTGAACATCTGAGGTCAGAACATGACTTCAGTGGAAATAAGGGAGACAGACACAAAATGCAGAAGAAGAAGAAAAAAAAAGATGGGGACAACAGAGGTCAGCTGTGATCTATATACATTGTTTAGATGAGGAGCTGTACAAACAAAACATGACAGTTGTGTCCTGCCATCAGATTCTGTGTTATGAAGACATACTCCCCAGATAGCAAAAATGAAAATTTAAATAGAAAACTGAGGCCCATGTAAGACTTTGTAAAACAGAGTTCACCTGACACATACTTCCAGTATCTTGCATGTATGCATCTATATGACGTCTGACAGTTACCAGCAGCAAAATGAGTGATACATGGTTGAAAAAGCCTTTGTTTCTCTGTCTGTATTGTCACGTGTGTTCTTATACAAGTTTCAAAATCTAAGCCACACACTGCAGAAGCGATTAAATAAAACAAGCAGGAACATACAAATGTGCCCAACGATTTAGTGAAATCCAGTAACCTAACTGATTAAACTGTGCAACATGACCATCTTAAACAATATAATGCAATATGTATATATGTGTGCATTAATGAATTATCTAATTAATTAAATTTTAGCTGAGGAAATGAGGTATGGAATCAACAGAAAAAGAGTAATGAAACAAATGATTAGGAGACAAATAATTTTCAGTTTCACAAAGAAAAAATACATTCATAACAATAAAGGTAACAATCAAAGAAATATGTTATTATACTGCATAATAAAACAAATACAGAAATGTTATTTATTTATTTTATTTAACATTTGTTTACCAGGAAAGTCCGACATAGAGTGAACCAATTTTCAGTGAAGGCCCAGGGAGAAATGCCCCAGATGCATATCCTTAGATGATGTTTTAGAGGTCTTGGTCAAAATCACTGAGGAATGAAGTCACTAAATAATGATACACATTCTAATTTCAGACTTTATATCCTTCAGAAAATGCATGCTAATACCAAACCTGTTATTCTTAGCAACCTTCTAAATTTATAAGACCAACCTTTAACATCTGTCCGTATTTTGGGGTACTTTTACACCCCCAAATTATTTTAGGCTTTGTCCACATTTTTTGCTCTAAGAAGCTGAGAGGTATGGTGACAGAGAAAATATACACCACCCAAACTGTATGTCCTGTCTGACCTACAGACCTCAGGAAATAGCAAGTGGGATGGAGATATTACAAGATGAGGTACTGTTCTAATTTCATCAATTAAATGTATAAACATATTCAGTAATAAGCCTGCCTGAGTATATCTAGCAGCTTAGTACAAATAATAAAGAAATAAGGAACTAATGACCTTTTACTTGTAGTCTTGGGTTTCACTGCCGCTGTCTCTGTTTGCCTGCTGAGAGGCTTTCTGAACCATACTTAATCAGACAATACTGCTGGTTCCTCCAGCTTTCAGGATACAAAATTAATGAAGCTGAAACAAAGGCAATAGCTGTAAATTATGTGCCCACACACAAATTGTTTTAGAAGTTTCCAAATTTATGGGGACATGATAAAATGAAGTACTTAGGAGTATGGATTAAAAAGGATTCTGGTGTGGCGGCTAAGGATATGTGGAAAAAGACTAAACAAACATAATAAAAAAGTTGAGAAACTGGAAGCTCTGTTACATGGATATGGATAGCAAGATGCAAGTAGTTCAAATGTTTTTAGTCCCTTTAGTTTTATACACGTTTGGCATATTTTTATCAACCAGAGTAGAAGTTGTGGATAGAAATTAATAAAGAACTTAAGTATTTTATATGGGTGGGGAAGATGACAAGAGTCAAGTGCTTCCAGCTGAACAAGGTGGTTTGCAATTACCTGATTTGAAGGAGTATTTCACACAGCTAAAGCTCCTTATACATAGCACAAACAGAAACCTATAAATTAGAAACGGATGATGATGAAATGGGGGGAGCTCAAGAAAGAAGGAGAGACTGGCATTTTGGATGCAGGTCCTCAAAGTGAATAGCAATAACCATAAAGAATATTATATTCATAAATTAGCAGTAAGTATTGTGAGAACTAAGCCAACATGGGAATGGAAAAATGAGATTCTGCCAATATGGACGAGCAATTAAGGATACAGACAATAGGCAAGAGGGGAAAGGAATTTATTGAAGAAAAGTCAAAAAAGAAGCAAGGTACTGTGAGCAAATAATTAGAGAGGGAAAAGTAATAGAATCTGAATATGCCAAAAATGTATTTGGACTGCAGGCTAAAGATCGCCTTCCCTATCAAGGATTGCTATCAGAGTATAGACAAAGAGAGAGAATTAGGGGGACACTAAGTGAAAGACCAGCACTGGTAGAGTTTTTTGTAGAAGCATACAAAATATTGCATGGCAATAATAAGAATCAGTCAGAGTAGGTTAGAAAGGATTGGAAAGAGAGATTGGATAAGCAATTCAACAAAAAAACAAAGGGTGGATATATGTATGTCTTCCAAATATGCAACAAAGTCTAGAAGATTTAAGATCTTTGCTTGGAAGTGTTTACACAGGTATTTTTTATACCCCAAATAGATTCCAAATTTTTTTTCCTCAGGTAGATAGCAATGTTAGAGGTGTGATGGAGAAGAAAGAGGTAAATGACAACATATTTACTGGGAGTGTAAAGAGTCGGCAGACTTTGAAGATTCGGCAGTTCGGAAATGGAGTAACAGTGAAAAATGGAGTAACAGTGAAAAACTATCTGAATCAGCATATTAATGCTTAAAACAACTCTTTATTAACCAAAATAAATGAAATATATAAAAAATCAAGTGCTTTCATCTCCAGTGTTGGAGACATTATCTATATAAAGCGCTTGATTTTTTTATATATTTCATTTATTTTGGTTAATAAAGAGTTCTTTTAAGCATTAATATATGGATTCAGATCGTTTTTCACTGTTACTCTATTTTTCACTGTTACTCCATTTCCGAACTACCAAGGCTTTTGTGTGGTTGTCTTGTTTGCTTTTATTGGATTAATACAAGACTTTGAAGATTCTCTGCAGACTACTCTGTCAGAGATACTGGGTGAGATAATTTGTGTAACTAAGGAAATTATTTTTTGAGCTCTGATACAGAATTGGAATTGCCTAGATATATTTAGGGCTTGCTAAGTCTAATTATGGTTGCTGACAAAAAATCAGTTACTAGAAAATGGAAATCAAAGTCTAAACCAACTGTACTAGAAGTAGCGGATATACTAATAGGGATAAAACAACTGGAACTGGGATCTTTAGAAAAGAATATGAGGAAATTGTATAGAAAAAAATGGGAACTGGGGAAACAATAAATGCAGATGAGGAACAAGGTTTAAAAGAAGGTAGGATTTGAATGAACTATGTAATGCTCGATGTACAATGACTGGATAGATTATAAGTGATGTATAATGTTTGCAACTAAAATTATATCAATATGATTTGTGATGTATTATGTTTGCAATTAAAATTATGTCAGTATGGTTTGTTTTCATTTATGTAAATGTATGACTGCCTATGCCATATGTGATAATTTAATAAAGATGTTTCTTGTTTAAAAAAAATATGTGACACTAAGGTGTTAAAAAATACTGCTGGTTCATCCCTGAAAAAAAGATATTTCTACCTAGTTGGTGTATACAGTTAACAAGAGTAGACATGTTAATTTGCAATGATAAACAACGGTATTTCCTTCTTAAAATAAGGAAATGATAATTCCACCTTATTGACATGAGTTGAAAATAAAGCAGTGGTGCAGGTGAACAAAGGGTCAGAAATGCTAATGCATACTCAAGTCAAAAGATTAGAGTAATTTAAACCACCTGCCTTTCAAGTCTCAGAAGTCAGGTGGTTGGAAATTTTACAGCAGACTTTTAATTGATTTAGAATTATATCTGCGACAGTCAGTACAAAGCTTAATGCTGGAATGGACTCAAACAAAAAAATGGTTATTAACAACTATAGACCTGCTCTCTATAGTACTATGGCATCTAACTGCATGAATTTTTGTGATGTTTCAAAAAGGATGGTGGCAGATTTTGTAGGTTATAGAACTAATATATATCTAAGCCACGTGCAAGACTTTCTGTAGTAGACCAACAGTTTTAGCAAGGTTTGACAGAATAATGACATCTAACTGAAATGTGGTTTGACAATTAGATAATTTAAGAGCTGCTCATTAAAAATACTGTGAATAGGATGCGGCCTAACTCTGATTCCTGAGGTACTCCTGCTTGCAGTTATTCTGTTGCAAAGTAGGGTCATTCATTGGACACTGTGAAGGTTTTCTCTTTAAAGATAATTGCAGAACAAATTGTATGGATCTTTCCCAAAACCAGATGTATTTGGTGAAGCCTAAAGAAATCACTGGTTGATCATTTCAAAAACTCTGTGAATAAATGTTGCTACTTTGAGTAAATACTTTCTATATTTGTACAAATTAAATATATGGCAGTTTAAGCATTGTACTCATTTTTAAACCCACTCAGTACTAGCAGTCCATATTTAATTGTGTGGTAAAATATTTTTGTACATTACTTTTTCTATATCTGACTTAAAATAGAAATGGTGTCTAATTTCTCTAACCTCTGAGAGACAGGGTACTTCAGGTACTGGAATTAAAATTGTTTGTCTATGCAATACAGGATAACACAAGTAAAAAGAGATATTTTTATGACTTAGGCTAGATTCTTTGTAATTATAGAAAAAGTACTTACCATAGCATTCTATCTGTGTTGTCCATTTTTGTCCCAAAGGGGTAGGAGCTGGGAGAACATCTATCTGTATCTGCATCAAGAGGAATCTCCTTATTCTATCCACATGTACTTCGGTCAAACTCCTGGAAGAATGAAATGAGGTGAGGGAAGGTGACCTAGCACATTGTCTTTCTAAGAAGGGGAAAGGTACTCTTGAATATACTGGATCCAAGGTAACTACTTAGTACTGGGCAACATTATTTGATCTGAAGAAGTAGGATCAGTGAAGAGTGTAGTTGGATCCGGCATATTTTGGATCGCTGCAGACTTTCTGACTAGTGCTTCTTTTTTGGTGTTTCCAAAGAAGATGGAGTTGATGATGAAGAAGGCTTCAGAAATTTGGTAGAAGACTCCTTAGAATTCATTGTGGGGTACTGAGCCCCAGAAATAGCATCACCGAAAGAAGAAGGAAGCAAACCTTTCAATATTAATTTGTTCTTCCTGACCACAATTGCTTCTGGATTAAAATTCTTACAAATGGAGCAGTCAATTTGGATGTGGTCCAGGCCCAAACAGTGCAAACATAAGGTACAAGCATCAGACAAGGGGAATTTGTGCCCACACTTCTGGCATTTTCTGAAACCCAAAGGTCCTTTAGTACACATAGTGTAAGAATAACAGAACTAGCAAATAACAGTAAGGAAAGTCTTGATATATAAATAAATATATATATATATATATAGTATAGAAAAAGGAGTTCACCAGCTACTAACTATAGCATATAAAAACTGCACAAAGTATAATGGGAAGGGAGAAAAACTAATAACAGATTTCTATAAAGAAATTAAGTAGAAAAACTTATAGTATTTGAAGAACTAGCTCAGGGAGCTCAGGCTGACCACATCTATTTGCAAAAGCAGCAAATGAGATCTGAGGAATGTTAGGGATTGGTGCATTATGGGTAAGGGAGGACTCAAGAGCTTTTTGGTGGCCACAAGCTATAGTAGGGGCCGAGTTGAAGAAAGAATGAAAATTGACAACATCAGATGCTAACATTTCAAGAAAAGAAGAATGTAGATCACCTTTAGTTTGAGAAGTACTTCCAAATAATTAATTTTGTAGTTTGTACACTGTTTTTATGACACTGCCTTGAACTGAAGATGTTAAGTATCAAATTCATTAGCAAATACTTCAAAATTAATGACTGACACTACCAAGCCTGATGGAATAAGCACTAGAATAACTTATTAAAATGACAAAGTTAATTATGATCTGCAAAAGAGATAGAACTAGTGGGGATAGGTGTTTTGTTAAATATTGCATATGCAGAAACCTGCAATGTCTTTTACCACTTCCTGAAGAACTATTGGGAAAACCTACTAACATTATTTACTTTCTTTATTGGTAAACTGGCTTACCAGCTTTTGTTTCCAAACTGCATTTGTTTCTTAGACTAAGACAGCCATTAAACAGAATTGGATTTTTTCATTGTTTTAGTTTCTGTACACTTTTTAAACTAGGATGTCAGTATGGAAGACAGCTAAGGACAATTATATCCACTGAGATTTCTGATCCTCTCTGAAAAACATCCTGCACTTAACATGACATTAAAGTCATCAAGTGATGCAATAACATTATTTTGAGAAATGATAATGTTCCAGTTTAATGAGTGCAGTTTTATGAGCAGTAATGTCTTTAAGGTGTCATGGAGGCTTATCTTTAAGAACTGATGTATCATCAGTTCTGCTCATTGATAGAGTGCCTTCTGTGAGGAGTCTGAATGTCTTCCATGTGTTCCCATGGTTTTATCCTCCCACATTCCAATATTTTGCAGTAGATTAAATGCCAGTTGTCCATATTGCCTTTTGGAGAGTGTGTGTGTGTGTGTGTGCATGTGTGAAACTCTTTTGATGGAGTGCTTTGTTTGTGCTGTACCCAGTGAATATAAGTTTAGATTTTGGCTACCTCTCCTGTCCCTGACTTAAGCTGGTAAAAAAAATGAATGGATAAAAATTATTGATGGAACAATGCATTATTAAAAAAAAACTTTAATTCTGCCATCTGACTGGCTAAACAAAATTTTTACTGGTAGTTACTTTAGGGTTTCCACATGGATGGCATACACCTACTGGCGAAATGTGGGGTGTTGACTAGTATGTTAGGGACCAGGTCTCACATGGCATAGTAGATAATATGAATACTGCAAGAGCTGTAATAGATACCTACAACAGATACAAAGAAAGATTACAGATACAACCTCCCATAAAAAAGTATTGGGACATTGTGGTGGGCAGGATCACCACTGGGGTTGGACTACCAACACTAAAGCACATTATGGTGTATGAAGAGTTTCTGGTGTAATTTTCCAGGCAGAAGGGCTCATATTGGTTTGGATGTGAGTACAGGCCTGGCACCTGCTAACCATATGTAGTTTGCATAATGCATGTTGCCAATGGTCACTGTCACTCCAACCCTATCAATGTTATAATACCCAAAATTCTCCAAGAGTATGCAGGTACTGAATTCACCTCATGTAACCCTACCTCATATTACAATACAGCAGTTAACCATCACTGTTTCCTCCCCCCACCTCTGCAAATTATGGTGACTGTGCCCTGCCCACCTCTTATCCTGTGTGGGTTTGCTGAAGTCTGATGTACAGTGTGGCAAGACCATGCACTGCTCAGTATAAGTTTGACAGCATGCATCATGTTTATCTTATTTATTTATTGTGTTTGCTTACAGGGATGAACCAGGTAGGGACCCTCTTTTGGTGGAGGTCTGGAGAGAAAAGGTACAAAATTTATAAAAAAGATATATATCAATTATAGTCAAAAGATAAAAAAAATAAAATATAAATAGTGCTCATATGAGATTTGTAACATTCAATCATATAAATAACTACATTCAGTGATATAAATAGCATATAAATACAAGGTAACAAAGATAATGCAGTGACAGAAGGAAACAGCAGCAAGTATATAACGGAGCAGGAAAGATGGATGAGAGAAGACTAGAAGAGGAAAGAAAGAAGAGAAGAGCTTAATAAAAGTAGGGCAATACAAGTTTAGGGTATTAGACACTTTTTAATGATGATAGGAAAGCTAGCAGAGAGAGTCAGAGTGAAACAAAACAGGTGCAAAGGAGTCACAGGTCAATAATTAGAAATACTGACATTATCTTGGCAAGCAAGCAAAGGAGCAGAGAAGAAATAAATATAAACATATACTAAATTAAATAAAAAAATACTGAAAATTACTTAATAATTAATATTTTAGTGTTAGTATTTTAATACTATTTAACAATTAATAATAAATTAATAGTATTAATTGAAATAAATGATAATATAAGATTAATGTATTGATTATTAACTATTTTAATAATATTTAATAATTAATATCTTTGCCATTTTAAAAAATAGTTAAATAAAAAAAGTCCTTTTGCTTTTATTTGAAGAGGCTGGAAGAAAACATTTGCCTAATTATGGCAGTAGGAAAGAGTTCCATCTGTTATAAGTGCAATATAAGGAGTCTCTAGAGCTGGTGTATATATTTTTTAACACCAAGAAGATTTGTATTTGTAGAATTAAGAGATTTTTAGGGAGAATACCATTATAGTAGAGAGTTAAGAGAGGCATGGTCTGGGAAGAAGTGTATATTGTGAGTGAGTTTTAATTGTGAAAGACGGAGGTAGTAAGAGAATTCAAACCACTGTAGTTTTTAAAGGCTAAGCAGTGATGTGTTGAATTAGCAAATTTAGCAATTTTGTGTTGCCTATGTTATGTTTGTGCCATGGTTTCTTGTATGAAACACAATTCAAACACTGCCATTTTGGCAGCGTTGAAATGTATTGTACTAATTACTGTCTTGGTTGTGGCTCTACTGCTCCATTTCCTCCCTTTATCTCCCCCTGCCCTCCTACTACTGCTGCTGCATTACTAACAGTCTGTTCTGGCACAGTGCCAAAGACATGCACCGCCTGCATACGCAGAACCACGTTGTGCGCATGGTAAAAACTACAACTATTTTTCTGCATATCTTAGTGCTCTATCACAGAGTTGTCTAAACGTCACAATCTACTTTTTAGAAGTCAAAAGGCTCTTTCCACAATGCTCTTTATTTCAACATGGGTCAAGTTATATGATATTTCCAATACTGCCTATGGATTGTAAATGTGACACTTCATTTATTTATTTATTTGGTTAGTTTGCTAAACCAGGATGTTATAGCCTGGGTAAAGAAAAAAAAATAAAACAAGACAAATTCACAAACATAAGAGTAATCATAGACGACATATCCTGCACTAGATGCAATGCACAATATCCAATATTATATGTAGCATGCTTCTATCATGAATGCTACCTGGCTACTATGTGTGCACCTACTAATTATATGGCCACGTAAGAGGTCCCCTTTTAGGAATTATTGATATGTGTCTGCCATGTGCCATATGTGTGAATCATGAGCACTACCCTGTTGGCACACAGACAAATTGTGGATAATGAAAAAACAATACCCGCTTCATGAAGAGGTGAAAAACACTTTAATTAAAACAATTTAAAAATGAACATATTGCAACACAAACTCAACAGAGCGCATTCACCCTGTTTAAAGGGCTTCATCAGTCAAGTTCTAAAAACATTGCATCATTTTATACAGATGTTAAAATTGAATTATTCAATTAATTAATTAATTACATCACTTCCTCATCAAGTATAAAATCAGTCATATAAACCAAGTGCGGTCCCCTGATGGCAGTTCCACTGGTAACAAACACGATTTAATCCAATAAAATGTCCAACTTACGAAGTAAAAGGTAATTGCAATTTATTTTATCAGTTAGCGCTTTCACCCGTAGGCTTCTTCAGACTTTACAATCTCTAAGTAATATGCACAAGTTTAAAAACCTTCGACACTCACAAGATTGGTCGAGAATCGACCAATAACAGCATTAATGTATTCCCTATACACAATGTAACTAAGACGCTTTAACAGGGTGTCTAAAAAACAAAGCTTCAGAAATCATCCACTTAGATTAGTTAATATAAAAAGATATTTCATTAATTGCAAGCATCTAACAGTCATAACTCATCGTTTTAAAAATGCTTTAAAATGACCAACTCATATATGCCTTTACAGCATGGAGCTCATGCATATGACTGACGAACTCTGTGCAAAAATGTGTCTCCATGGATTAAATGGAAGTCATTCTTTATCAGTATATGGGTCACATGCTAGTTTTAAACATCTTACTAGCGTTTTTGTTGCATAAGTGCCCCATACGATTGTAGCATCACCCCTGTTTAGCTTAGTTTTTAGCTAAGTAGCTTATTAGGCAGGTAGTTTTATAAATATTAATATCAATAGTGCATAAACGCATTTTTATGAATTAAATGAAGCTTAGGCTTGATTTAAACACAGGAATCTTATTGTTTTTAAAAAATTTTATTAGCGCTTTTCTATTAGCGCTTTTGTTGCACAAGTGATCGAGATAATTATTGATATTGTTTTACTTGAAAAGTCATGGACTACATTGAACATTTGCTTAGGCTGTTACAATATGTTGACAGGTAAATATAAATAAAAAATGCAAACATTTTTAAAACGATGAGTTATGACTGTTAGATGCTTGCAATTAATGAAATATCTTTTTATATTAACTAATCTAAGTGGATGATTTCTGAAGCTTTGTTTTTTAGACACCCTGTTAAAGCGTCTTAGTTACATTGTGTATAGGGAATACATTAATGCTGTTATTGGTCGATTCTCGACCAATCTTGTGAGTGTCGAAGGTTTTTAAACTTGTGCATATTACTTAGAGATTGTAAAGTCTGAAGAAGCCTACGGGTGAAAGCGCTAACTGATAAAATAAATTGCAATTACCTTTTACTTCGTGAGTTGGACATTTTATTGGATTAAATCGTGTTTGTTACCAGTGGAACTGCCATCAGGGGACCACACTTGGTTTATATGACTGATTTTTTACTGATTTTTTCGTCTTGTGTGGAACCCGTGCTCCGTTTGCTGTGTGTGACGTACTTTATTTGTATTACTTATTCCTCATCAAGTATGTTCGACCTT